>NC_056729.1:213252849-213440349 GCF_019279795.1 Protopterus annectens | reverse complement strand
GATATGGACCTTCCAGCAAGTACAGGTCCCCAGTGTCACACCAATAAATCATCTGCTGTCCAAGACATTTGGCCATCAAATGTGCCCACTTACCTGCAACAGAGGCAGCCATGGCTTGCACACATCTTACATGCCATGGCATGGATCCCATACCCAAAAGGTAGCACCCAGGAGTTGAAAATGTAGCCTTACCTCACCATTGCATAAACCATGACAAACACTGCAGACAGTCATGTATGCGGCGAGGATGTATGGGACAGGATTAATGTAGAAAATAAACAGATGGCCATCCAAGACATATGAAGTCACATATTGCAAACCGGTCATGCAGGCTGCCTAGTAACATGCCACAACACTGAGGGTGTTGCAGGAATGTCTAGCAAGTACTATCTGTGCAGTACCCATGTCAGCAATTGCCTGGACTCTGCATAAGTGAGGCCCATGGGTTAGGGTAATCAGATGGGACAACTGTACCACAGCAAACATCAGTCAGGCCTCTCTACAGGTAGTGTATGCATAACAGAAAAGGTCCCCAAAAGGCATGCATTGCAATGTGTACTGGTGTACCAAGACCACGTTGGAAATCTACAGACAATATCAATTAAGATACATATGCTGCACAACCAACACCTCACCCCACCTCAGGCCCACCATCCCCATCTGTACCTTGCCAGTACCAGTGTAAACCTGTATGTTTGCCATTCATTAGCTGGGACTAGGCTGGTGCACATGGTGTTCAATGTTGGGACACTGCAAAATGACACACATTTGTAGGCCATAGTTGTCAAGCATATGCAAAAAGGCTGAGGGTGGGGAGGGGGTGTCATCATGACACAACAGTGCACTGAAGCAGAGATCCAAAGGATGGTACAAATGGCTGTATCTGCACACAGTCAAGATCAGGAACTGTGGCAGACATAACCCTGACTCCACAGCAATAGTGACGGCACTGTGTGACCTCCAAGGGATGTGCACATGAGTTGACCTTGTAATCATGCAGAGTTGGGGGATATTTGTAAGGCAGACTGACCAAATATTGGCATATGCAGATAGTCCATGCTAGTATACCCCTGCCAGGAATAGTGACTGCTGTAGTACACATAACAGTAGGTGCAACAAACCATCATGATAAGGGCGTGCACACATGTGCACCCACAAAGTGTATGCATCTCAGTGAGCATCTGCACAACTAACACATTTCTTTGACACTGCATTTGATTGCACAGGTCATATGTCACATATCAGGTTCATGTAATGTTAACATATGCAGTAATATGGTCTCATGGCATATCAAGGAAGAGGGTGTCATGCCAATAAGGGTGTGTACACTCCCCATAGCCATGGTAAGGTTTGAAGGCTGTCAGTGTAATTGTATCATACTGGCCATACATGCACCGCTGATGATGAGATCTATAAATCAGACATCAGGCATTCATAAATGACATCTGTCCACATATCATCGCAGGTATTTGTTAGACAAACACATAGGGGCTGTGAGCAGCAGAGCAAACATAAATGACACAATAATACACATTCAGCAATGGTGTGTACATCTGTTAGGTATGGTGCACAGTACATGCCAGGATGAGAACAGGTGCACAGCAATACAGTGTAAATGGATGAAGTGTGTTCCAGGGGAAGGGGCATCACCTACTAACACAACCAATGCATCACAGAGATGTATAATGTTGCTAGCAGGGATTGACTATAGCTGCATTGCATGCTGTTGAGTGCCATATGTCATGCATGTTGACAGATGGATAATGGGAGGTCTGTGTGCAATATCTTTGTGCAATCTCACCTGTAAGTGTGTGTGTGTGTGTGGGGGGGGTTATTTTGTGTGTAAGTGCAATCTGGTGGAGTGGAGGGGGGGTTGATGTTTGTAGGATGTGTGTGTGCATGTGTGTGGGTGTTTATGTGTGTGTCCATGTATGCACATGTGTGAGTGTGGGGTTGTTCATACCTCTCCACTTCCCTTTGAAATCGTGCAGTACATGGACATCGACAGGCAGATGAGACACCAGGAATACTTTTCTGACATGTAATCTCAGGACAGCTGATAGTATAATAAGGTCTGTAGCAAGGAACACACATTGGGAGGTAAACTAGACATCAGGGATACTGTTATAATTGCAATCAGCAGAAAGGTGAAAGAATACCCTTGCATGCAGCACTACAGATGCATTGTGGAATTACTAGAAAACACCAGAGAGTGTTTTCAAATATTACTGTAGTCCACATAAAAAGTTAATAGAGCAACAGATCTTGCATCTACTGAACAATAGCTATGTATGACACTCCAGTGCATGACATTATTGAGCGACTGTAGTAGTCCCTAACATATGGAGGCCATGCTCAAGATGTCTGGACAAACGCAGAGTGAACACTGGATGACATCAGGGAGTCTTTGAAAAAACAACTCCAATCAAGTCAAAGAGGTAATGGAGAAACAGGTCATGTTTTTTATCACTTTTCTAGACAATTAGAAGAATGATATGTTAATGATTGGTATTGTTGACTGTAATTACCCAAGACTGATGCAGGATGGGGAACTTAAGAGAATAAGCTAGGGACAGTCTGTAAACTCAGGGACAGGTAAGTAGTATGGTGGAATGCCAGGGTGTGTGTGTGTGTGTGCGTGTGTGTGTGTGTGTGTGTGTGTGTGCGTGTGTGTGTGTGTGTGTGGGTGTGTGTGTGTGTGTGTGTGTGTGTGTGTGTGTGTGTGTGTGTGTGTGTGTGTGTGTGTGTGTGTGTGTGTGTGTACTGTACTGATGTACAGATCTTAAGGTGTGTTTCTTGTTTTCTTCTCACAGATGGCGAGGTGGGTCAGGGTCCCTCCTGCAGGCAATCTGATGTTGGTGTCCATACAGACACTGAAAATGATGATAGGTGTGTTGAGGCACAGGTGGGGTTGTCAGAGGTCAAAGCTGCACCATCGTTTGACATCCCTCTGTTGTCCACCCCATCCTCGCACACAGTCACAATGCCTATACTTACCCCATCACCAGTGGACATAGCAGAGGGACAGTTGGAGGTTGGTGGCATGGGACAGGACAGTGTGGTATCTATGGCACATGTGTCTGGACACAGCAGCCATAGCTGGATGTCCGTTGGGGTACAACATAGGCAGATGTACAGGGGTGCTCATTGGAAGGCTGCTGGTCATCGTACCCCTGGCAGAAGTGCTACATCTGGTACCACCAGACACATGTTTCAGGCTGTCATGGAGGTGCAGGCACGTATGGAACTGTACACCAGATGGGCTCTGAGGCTGCAGAGGGCTACTCATTCAGCTGTTACTGACAACATATGTGATCTTGCAGGTGCACTCTGTTATTTTATAGATGTTATGGATAGACAGTAGGGTGAGAGGTGGGACTCCTTGGCTGTGGACTGTCCATGCTCGAGCATGTGGTGGGAGTAGTGCGATGGCCACATGGACGTAGGCCAGCAACACCAACAGCTGGAGGTCAATGTGGATGTGCAAGAACATCTAGCTGCTCCCATAGTGGCAGTACTAGCCCCAGCACTGTGTGTGGGGGGGTGCTGTTTACAACACACCACAGCAGGTCATATGCACATGGTCCTGGCCAGTCCCAGGAGGGACCTGGTTCCAGCAGACATATGTCACCATCAAGGGAGAGTACTTTATCATGGCTTGTACCTGGATGTGCCTGTTGACACCCTGGCAGGCACAGTTCTCATGCCCATGGCCAGAGACGATGAACTGCACACCCTGCCAGGTATGGTCTGCAGCTGTCCAGCAAACACCTGTATAGGGCAGCCACATGGCAGAACTGTGTGCATGCATACTCACACACAATACAAACACAGCTAGGGCAACCCCATACCTACACACACCACATCACCATGGCCATATCAATAATTAAACTCCCTCATGCACACACAAGGTGTCAAATGTATGGCTTAACCTAAGTCTCTGGCAAACCAACAACACAGCCTGTGCATATGATGATACCTGTGCCACATCCCTGTCATCCATAACATCGATGCAGGGATAGACTAATATGGTTCTGATGCACACAGTGACTGTACTATGGTATACCAATGTACTGCTGTGTAACATATTATCAGCAGTAAAGTTTAATGCTTAAATGTCAGGAAGTGTAGCTGTCCAGCCTTGATGCATTATAGCTGTTATTAACACTGAGTGATTGTGGTCTCCATAATATAATCCGTTTGTGTTGTAGGTGTCCATGTTTCAGCAGGAGGATGGTCTGCTGTTGTATCCTACAAGGGGTATGGCACTGTGGCAACACCTTGGCTGTGCCATATCCTGGGTACAGATGAACACATGTCACAGGTCTGCATAACAGTTACTGCATGTGCCACATGACTGATAGGTTTGGGGGTGGTGTACACAGGTGAATGCATAGTGGCTGCTGTTAGCAGCCCTTCTACAGTAGACAATGGTAAATTTACTGGGTGGTACACACCACATGTTTGTGTATAACACACACATAGGCGCTGGTGTTGAAGCAATACACAGAGAATACTGTACACATGAATGTATGTACCTGTGCAAGGAACACATTGTAGCCTATGCAATTCCACCAAGCCAAAATAGGCACAACAGCACATTGGGAAATAAGCAGTCTGTTAGTTTAATGTCATTGACGATGGTACTGGCAGGGTATATGTCTGCTTCCCCAATGTAGTGCAATTTTCAACTAGGTAAACATAGGTGTGCTGGTGTGGGTGGCACAGCCCTACCTTTGGAGGGTGAGAGGTGCTGCAGTACTGCAGATAGTGTGATAGATAACTACCTGTAAAAGCAGCTGACTCTAAATCCAGCTCCAAACAAGTGACAAGTGGAGTACCTCAGGATTCAGTCCTGGGACCTCTCTTGTTTGGCATCTACTTCTCTGAAGTACAGGTCAACACTAAGGGACTCTGGCTAACAAAGTTCGCAGATGACTGCAAACTGGGAACAATTATTGAATCCCCAAATTATGTTGATACCCTACAAAAGGGCCTTACAGAAACAGATGCTTAGTGCAAGAGCCATGGGCTCAAGATCAATGCCAAGAAATGTATAGTTATACCCTTTGGGAAAAAACATGTACCCGTGAATTACCACATAGGTGGCAGTACACTAAACACTGAAAGTGTGATAAGAGACTTAGGGACACAGGGGGACAGTGGTCTCACCTTCAATAACCACATCGCCACAACAGTCAGGGAATCCTTTTATGCAGCACACATCATCACTAAGGGCTTTTCATCCAGAAAAAAGAGGTCATTGTCCCACTGTACTCATCCCTCATTAGACCCATTATAGAATACAATGCCCCATTTGGTATGTACCTATCAAGACTTCTGCAACAACTGGAAAGGCCGCAGAAATTCCTCACTAAAAGAATCACAGGCCTAAAGCAGATGACCTAAGCTGACTGCCTTAAAAACTCTAGCTATACTCTGTTGCATATCATCTACTCCAAGGTGATCTCTGCTTAACATACAAGGCCATGTCAAACCCAGAGCTGTTGGACATGCTACACTTAATGAAATCCCAATCCCTCAGAGCTACATGATCCAGGGATCTAAACCTTGTCATCACAATAAACAAAACATGCTGGAGGGATAGGTTCCTGACCCAGAGACTCCCCAGACTCTGGAATAGACTGCCCATACATGTCAAGCAGAGCACCTCTTTGGCCCTCTTCAAAAAGAATCTTTATGATTGGATGGGAGAAAGGAAATTCACCCCATGGATCACATCAGTCACCCTGCTAGACAGGGGTCCAGAGAAGTAAATAGTGTGGGAAGAAATAGCCAGGGAACTGTTATGGCTAGACTTCTATAGGCCCTACGGCCGATAGCTTAGTACCAACCTATGAACCTATGAACCTAACCTGTTAACATGAACTGTGCAGTAATACGGCCAGCTAAATGGGGGTATACACTCAACAGTAACTGCAATGAGGGTGGCTGTGTCCACAACAGCCACACCCAGCTATATATACCAACCCCAGTATTGCTGCACACCTATACAGTGGTGAAGAGGGCATTTAGACATCTGCCACTAGTTGTGATGGAATGTATGTACAAAGGTTGATACCTGTGAAATGTTAGCATATGCCAGGCAGTTCTCAGACAGATGACCTCCTGGGACATGTATATTCTGCAAACAAAAGTGGAGTCCTTCACATACACACGGATTCTTACTCTACAACATTGGAACTAGACCCCTACCTAGTTATGTAGTGCTACTGATGTGTGTGGCTTTAATTGCACACACCACACAGCTTTTAGGATGAGGTGTGTTCCAGGATACATGTTACATGAAGAACATCCCCAGGCCTGTACAATATGGTAATACATACATGTTGTTTATGGACAATACATAGTGTGACATACCGTCATATACACAATGACAAACATATAACAGTCAGAAACACATCTGAGAGACCTGGGCTTACCAGTGCTAACCACCTTGTCAGTGTGTCCATTGTGTTACAGATAGGTTGCACACAGCACATGCATAACTGGGCTGGATAGTGTTATCACTTACCTGTATGGTTGATGGTGACAGTGGTCCCCATACAGTGGAACATGGGACATGTACCAGGGGTACCATGGTTTAAAGACAGTACATCCAGCACCCACACACCACAGTGGATATTGTATGCACTGAAACCCATGGTAACATTCTGACATACCCACCATCACACATCAGCCAGGACTGTAATACAATCCCTTGTCCATCCCAAGAGTGCTACTACAGGGATATGCATCTACTTCACATTCCACAGGCATAGTAGGGTGATGCATTGTCATGCCTCTCCTACAGTCAGCAACATCACTATCCCTAATACTGTGTGGCAATGTGTATTGTAATAGGAGAATGTGGCCTCAAAATGCTGTACCCTACATATATACACACATGCACACATACACACACTTGCCAGAACTCAGTGGGTATCCCATGCCTATCAACCCAATTTTACAACAGTGTTGTGCTGGTACTGCAAGGCCCAGGTAGCCCTTAGGGAGAAGAGCGTAACAAGGTACATATAATGTCCAGTACAGCAACAGCCACATCTAACTATGGCAATGGGTGAGGTGGGGTGGGTGTGAAGGGTCTCAGGGTATTCTCCACTACAGGTCTACAAACACACAGACACTGATATTCTCAGTAATGCACACATACACATTTGTCAGTACTGGGGTGCATCGGTGCAGGTGTTCATAGGTGTATACCAGGCTATTGTCCATGGAGAGATGGGAAGTGTAGGGGATGTGTGTACAGTGGTATCATGCCAGCTGCCATGTGCCAGCAGGCCATCTATCAACAGATACCACAGGGGGTGATCCTCCGGGTGAGAGTGACATGCATCAGCCAATTATCTGGGTGCTTCTTGCAGAGGGCCAGTGAGGTGCTCCAGTTGACATGTATGTAACATGTATTGCATAACATGGTCAGTGTCTGTATGGAGACCTTTATCCAAGCATGTTCGGTTGACTGTGGTAGTGCAGTTGAGGTATCCATGGCATGTGATGCATACAGGGGGTGGATTCCTAGCTGTGGCATTCATAACACAGCTGGGCAGACATGTCAGTGTCAGTCAAGCATAGATTGCCTGTAAGTAGCCAAGATGGATACCTGACATCTGCACATCTGAATAGAGGACAGACAGACATCAGCTAGCCAACTAGCTATGTATTAGGATGAATGTGTTGACTGATAGACTTCTGACACCGATAGAGTATGCCATTACTACATGATGGCAGCCCTCACTGACATGTGCTCTACACACAGTAGTCTACAGTTATTTTCCTCATGTCAGATCATTATCCAGTAGGAAATATTTAATGAGACACAGCTCACACACCAGGAACAAGACAGTGAGGATTCAGAGTCCATCTTTGCATGCAGGGGAGTTTGGTTCCATTATTACAATCTGCAATCTACTCTTACTTAAGAAAGCACCGTCAACAGTAATAATGTAATGATACATTACATGCCATTGTGACTGCATATAACCTGGGATACTACCCATGTATGTAACACATTCAAACAGAAAAGAGTGTTGTACAAGCCATATATACTCAATTGTCCCAGAAAATAGACTCATACCCCTTTCTACTGTAATGACAGCACATAGACGCATGTTATGTACATGGCATTAAATACACTTAAATTTGTCATTACCCTGCTATTTTATCAGACTGGAATGTGAGCACTGCTTACAAGGGCTGAGCCATGTTTAGCAGGTTTCAGCATTGCTGCAATATAACTGCTAAGCACATTTGTGCACTGGTAAGTGAAGCATACACTGTGTAAGCGCCTGTACATTTAACCGTACATTAGCACCACTTAGCTTCGCACAAACCCATGCAAACCCACTTAAAGCTGCTCAAAACTGCCTTAACCACTCTGTATCTAATGGCACTTGTTCTGCCCAGCAAGAAAAAAAATGGCCTTTGCAATTCATGAACCCAAGACCCTGTACACTATAGTCACAGCAGTTAACCACTAAGTCATCACAGCTGTGAAGACAGTCACTGTCTAATGTATCTGTCAGTACACATAGTGAATAGTACTGAACGACTGCTCTGACTTCTACAATGGTGTAGTACTTGTAGCGATAATACTGCTGAATCATGTATGTTGTTATATCTAAATATACACCTATCAGATAAATATGGTGTGATACATCTGGGAAGGTATACACAACAGTAATGTTTAGTGACATCTGCTATTGACATGTACGCCATCAGTTACTGACAGACATCCTAAGGTCATCTTAGTACAGTACCACTGATAATGGTCCTGTGGAATACAGAAGAGGTATGACCAGTAAATGTGGACAGTCTGACACACTCTGGTCAGTCCAGAGGTATACACAGAACCCCTTATGCAAGACGTGTGGACCAAGCCTGACAATGTGGCTGTTAACAGCCATTTAAATGGGTATATCACATAAATACTGGAATACATATGCTCACACAGTTTATGCATTCACACATTCCTGTCTCTCCTGGCACATATTAACCAGCGGAGCATTGATCACACTCTCCACCCATGTCTCATACACAAACACACTTGGCAAGGCAACAATCACTATGTTGATTGTACCCTGCATATTGCCTACAGATAGTAACCATGGTGTTATTGCAGTGGACTACAGAGGACATGGCACCCTGTCCCATCCCTACAATAGGCAAATCATTGCATACAGTTGTCCTTTGCTATGTTCCCCACTGGACACCTGCGACAATTGTAGAGTTAGCAAATGTAACCCTCAAAGGAAATACCATGCCTTATACACATGCTCTATATGGACAGAAGCCACTAATACCAGTGAATATCTCCATCATGTTGTCAATGTAGGTGTAGGGTCAACCTGGTTTCCCTTGCCAGTTCTCACCACATGAGGTCAGGAATGGCATAACAGATGATAACAAAATGTCCACATTTGGATTTTGCAAATTTATTATATGGTGGGCCTATTGTATGTCACAATGTCTACCCTACAAGGACAACAGATGTCAAACAGCAGAGAGGCGGGTGTAGACAATCCATAACTCCACATGTGACATCATGGATTGGGGAACAATATAGGCAAGCCTTGTTCTTTTAGTGAGGTATTTCTACTGCATTTCTAGTTGTTGCAGATGTCTTGAGAGGTACATACCAAACGGGGCATTGTATTCTATACTGGATCTACTGAGAGATGACTACAGTAGTACAATGACCTCCTTTTTTCTGGATGAAAAGCCCTTAGTGATGAGATGTGGCACATAGGTGGATTTCCTGACTGTTGTGGTGATGTGGTTATCGAAGGTGAGTCCACTGTCCACATACACACTGAGCCGAGTGGAGGAGGGGCATTGGCTACTACTCTGATCTGAGATATATAATAATACATATCCTGTTTTTTGGCTTATTTTTACTGGTTATTGCTTCTAGCAATTTATATATAGCACTTTTTATTGCCTGCTGCATATTTTTAACTGTATTTTGTTGCTATTAACTAATCTGCTTGGTTAAACTAAAATTGTTTGCCTTACAGGGCCTGATAAATAAGTTTTTTACTGTCACACTGTTTGTAAAGCTTTTTAGCTAGTTTCACTGTGTGAAAGGTATTAATGGGAAATTTCTGTACTTGATAAGCACCTATTTGTTTGTTCTGATTTCCTGCCAAAGAGTGTATCATATAACTGATTTGTTTGCAGTTAAAAGCATTCTGTAGAGTCTCCTGGCTCCTTTATCTGTTTAAACCTTTCATTTTGTGGTTCACTGCTGTTCTACTGCTGTGATAAAAATTTCTGTAGTGTTTACTGTCTAAAACAGTGTAGACTAGTAGCTTTATTATTGTTTCCCACCCTCCCTCCCTAGAAACACAAAAACATTCACAGAGGCTCTCAATAGTAATCTGCTCAAGCAACATAGAACTCCAAAGCAAAAATGCAAGCAACCTCCACCCCCCCAACTCAACCCAAATGACACATAGCCCACAGACTCAGTGTGCCACTCAACCTCAGCCCAAAAGGCAAAACAATGTACCCAACACACTAGTCAGGAAACTTAATAGAGATTCTTTGGCTTATGAGAAGGGTCTGGCATACCGTTTACCCCTTCTTAATGTGAATGTTGATGTCAATTTAGGGTCTAATAGGGGCCTGGATGCTTTTGGTGAAAATCGTACAATGGGGGTTGATAACAATGGGATACAAATGAATGACAACACTGAAGGATCCCCACTTAGGAGAAGCGAGAGGCTTGCTATTAAACATTTGAACAGTAATGTAAATAATTATGATACTAATAATGATAATGTTTCTAATCAAAGTCAGGTTTTTCAGGGAAGCAAAACAGTGAATACTGGGGGGGCAACAAAGCCTTCCCCAGCCACAACATCAGTGGAAGAAGAAATTCCAGAACAGGAGGAGGAGGTAATGTTTTCTCCTTGCCATGTTGGACATACCAGTCTGATTAATACTCAACAAGGAACAGTTCAGATCCTTCTCAATAGTACACAAGATTTCAAGATTTTTAATTATTCCACTTTCTTTCCCACTCCTTTGCTTGTTGATGTCCTTGCTAAAGGACTCACTTTTGTCCCTTCAATCAGAAGTGACATAGCAAGAACACTTATTGACCTGAAAACATACACTAGGAAATTGAATTTAAATGTACTATTTGGGAATAATTCTAGTCTCACTAAAGACTTTAGGGTTGCAAGCATATTAAATCCAGCCTTACACCCTTCTATTTTATTGTTTGAGAAAATATGTGAAAATGACTTTAGTACACTCCTGAATACTAGATGTCCATCCAATTTAGCAGTGAATAACGTAACCGAACCGGAAAAGGATGTATTGGATGACTTAAGGTTTGCCAACATTCGCATTATTAAGCCTAACAAGGGGGGTGGGTTGGTGTTTATGGATAATGAAGATTACTATCTTAACATGAGCTTGCTGTTGACCAATGATGCTTATGTTAAAGTTTCCCTCAATGAAATTAATGGGGCTTACCAAAGAATTAAAGGTTTCATTAATGATTTGTTCATTGAGGGACATATTGATGTTGATCTTTTGAATTTTATTTTAATTCCCTACCCAATTACACCCATCCTGTTTGGCCTTCCTAAAATCCACAAGAATTTAGGAAAACCTCCTTTTCGTCCCATCATAGATGGGAGACAATCTATTACTTGTGGATGTGCAAAATTTGTTGACGCTAAGCTTAAGGAAGCCCTGAAAAATGAAACCCAGGTATGTAAGGATTTGTGGGCATTTTTAGGGGCTATAGATAGTTTCCCATTTTCTGAGAATTTGAATTTTTTAACAATTGATGTGCGTGATTTGTATACGTCTATTCCTCAGGAACTTGGTTGTGAGAGGGTTAGGGATTTTTTGTTGGAACAGCATGTGGATGGTCCTATTATTGATTTAATTATTTACCTGTTGGAGCTAGTTTTGAACAATAATTATCTTTTGTTCAACAAAGAATTTTATTTACAGAAAATGGATGTAGCCATGGGGGCTCTGTGTGGGGCCACTTTTGCAAACACGGTGATGGCACACTGGGAAAAACAATTTCTTTTCAAGGATTCTGTTTTTCAAAAAAGGCCGCATGCTACACCCGTTATTTAGATGATATTTTCATTCTTTGGCAGGGTGATAAAAACTCTGCTGCAGTATTTGTTGAACACATTACCAAATTCACTAATTTCCTTGAATTTACATGGGAATTCCAAACTGACAGTATCTGTTTCCTTGATGTTGAATTAGTTAAATGTCCTTCACTTAATGAGTTAATTCAAAAATATATAGGAAACCAACATACTCAAATGCATTTTTACATTTCTCCAGTTGCCAGCCTTTCAATCAAAAGAGAGGAGCTGTCAAGGGTCAACTCGTCCGGGCTGCAAGGATGGTTAGTTTGGAAAATGAATTTATGGATGAATGTAGTTTATTGAAGGAAATGTTCATTAAATGCGGGTATCCCAGTAAATTAGTGGAGAACCTTATTGATGAGGTCTCTTTTACAAGGTCCCATGGTTTATTTAAACCATTATTGAACATTAAGGATAGTAATGGTATTTTCAGTTTGGGTTATCATGGTTTGAACGGCTTAGAGGTCACTCTTAGTGAACCAACATTTGACCCGGGTACTGGTGACGTTGATCTTACACAATCGTTTGGGCCTTCTGATGTTGATGTAGCAAGGTTGAGTTTTATAACCACATTTTCAATTGATGCCCCCCTTTTGAAATCAATTATTTTTAAAAACTGGTATTTTTTACTTGATGACCACTCGATCAACAAACATGTAGAAGACTTTCCTTGTGTAGTGATTAGGAAAGGCAAGAACCTGAAAACACTCTTAGAAAACAGCAACTTGAATGTTACCCTCCACACTGTGGGATGTTTAAATGTGAGGCCTGCCATTGGTGTAAGCATATTGATGTAACAACCTCTTTTACAATAAATGGTAAAAAGTATCACATTAATGATAAATTCAATTGTAACACTAGGGGGGTGGTTTACTTGGGCTCATGTTCCAAATGCCCCGTTTTTTACGTGGGCAAAATGGAAAGACCTCTTAAAAATAGAATATATGAGCACCTGTATGTCATTGACAAAAGAAATGTAAATAATGCATTGGCAAGGCATACTTTGTTGTTTCCTAAGCATGAATTTAATTTTTTGGTCATTGAAAACATTTCTGATAATATTAGGGGTGGACCTATGGACCTGCAACTAGAGGAGAAGGAACATGTTTGGCAGTTGAAATTAAATGCCTTGGTTCCTCCAGGTTTAAATGACTTAGTTTCTATTAAGAGTATTCTGAAATTAAAAGCTTTAGTTAGATAGATCTATATTCTTCTTTGATTTTGTAGCATAATATATAGAGTTATTTGTATATAGGTGAATATTTGCATTTTTTTATGTGTATTTTTGATGTGGGTTACCTTTTGTTGAAAGTGTTTTGGCACTTTAAAATAAGGCTTGGTTTTTACTAAGGAGATGATGTCATGACAAATAATTGTATTTAAGTGCATTTATTTTCTTTTTAAAAACTGTCTGAAGAAGTTTGCTTATTCTAGTAAATGAAAGTGCTTACTATTACACCGTTTCCTGAGATTCCGGTGTGGTGTTTCTTCCATTTGTTTTATTTTTTTGCAGTTTGTTATACCTTATAGAATCATGTATGTTGTTATAACTAAATATACACATATCAGATAAATACAGTGTGATACATCTGGGAAGGTATACACAACAGTAATGTTTACACACAACAAGGATATGGATAAATATATATATATACATATGTAGATATATGTGCACATGTACATACACATATATATTCATACATATGTATTTATATACATCTGTATATTGCATATTATATATATGGCCATATATAGATCTGCGTGTGTGTGTGTGTGTGTGTGTTTGTGTGTGTGTGTGTGTGTGTGTGTGTGTGTGTGTGTGTGTGTGTGTGTGTGTGTGTGTATACATATGTATATATATATATATATATATATATATATATATATATATATATATATATATATATATATATATATATGGATCTAAGACATTTGCTTGACTGAGCAAACGACTGAAATCCAAACAACAGGGCATACTTATGCAAAAGTGCTTTTCACCGAAAAAGCACTTTCGCGTAAGCATGACTGTTGCTGAGGCTGTACTACTGTGCGGGTAAGGGTGATTTCTCTTTTCTCCACTGTAGTGCAGTCTCGTTGGGAGAATATTAAAGTAGGGGGGTGTGGGGGTACAGCCCCAAACATGGAGGGTGCTGGGGTGTGAAGCCCCCTTGCTAAAATGTAAATGTAGTGTTTTTTTTTTGTCACACATTTTAACGAAAGAGCTTTTTCGATAAAAACGCTTTCGTTAAAGTGTGTTTGGGTTTTATGGATTCGGACATTTGCTCAATTGAGCAAACGTCCTATATATATATATATATATATATATATATATATATATATATATATATATATATATATAGATATATATATATATATATATATATATATATATATATATATATATATATATATATATATATATATATATATATATATATATATATATATATAATGTGTTTGTGTGTGTGTGTGTGTGTGTGTGTGTGTATATCTAAATGTATATATATATATATATATATATATATATATATATATATATATATATATATATGTATATATGTATATATGTATATGTATATATATATATATATATATATATATATATATATATATATATATATATATATATATATATATATATATATATATATATATATACATACATATATATATGTTTAACATATGTCCAGAACATGAGATGTCACGTAAGTATTTCAGGTATAAATGCAGACTTTTGCTACTGTAATAAGGGTTGTCTTAAAAGAAATGTTGTGTGTGGGAAGTGACATCTGCTATTGACATGTACGCCATCAGTTACTGACAGACATCCTAAGGTCATCTTAGTACAGTAACACAGATAATGGTCCTGTGGAATACAGAAGAGGTATGACCAATAAATGTGGTCAGTCTGACACACTCTGGTCAGTCCAGAGGTATACACAGAACCCCTTATGCAAGACGTGTGGACCAAGCCTGACAATGTGGATGTTAACAGCATGTAAATGGGTATATCACATAAATACTGGAATGCATATGCTCACACAGTTTATGCATTCACACGTTGCTGTCTCTTCTTGCACATATTAACCGGTGGAGCAGAGGTCACACTCTCCACCCATGTCTCATACACAAACACACTTGGCTAGGCAACAACCACTATGTTGGTTGTACCCTGCATATTGCCTACAGATAGTAACCATGGTGTTATTGCAGTGGACTACAGAGGACATGGCACCCTGTCCCATACCTACAATAGGCAAATCATTGCATACAGTTGTCCTTTGCTATATTCCCCACTGGACACCTGCAACAACTGTAGAATTAGCAAATGCAACCCACAAAGGAAATGCCATGCCTTATACACATGCTGTATATGGACAGAAGCCACTAATACCAGTGAATATATCTATCATGTTGTCAATGTAGGTGTAGGGTCAACCTAGTTTCCCTTGCCAGTTCTCACCACATGAGGTCAGAAATGGCACAACAGATGATAACAAAATGTCTACATGTGGACTTTGCAAATTTCTTATATGGTGGGCCTATTGTATGTCACAATGTCCAACTTACAAGGACAACAGATGTCAAACATCAGAGAGGCGGGTGTAGACAATCCATAACTCCACATGTGACATCATGGATTGGGGAACAATATAGGCAAGCCTTGTTCTTTTAGTGAGGTATTTCTGCTGCCTTTCTAGTTGTTGCTGATGTCTTGAGAGGTACA
The DNA here is from genome assembly GCF_019279795.1 of Protopterus annectens. Lineage (NCBI taxonomy): Eukaryota > Metazoa > Chordata > Ceratodontiformes > Protopteridae > Protopterus > Protopterus annectens. The sequence goes on along the minus strand of NC_056729.1, from coordinate 213,424,470 downwards.
TACCAAACGGGGCATTGTATTCTATACTGGATCTACTGAGAAATGACTACAGTAGTACAATGACCTCCTTTTTTCTGGATGAAAAGCCCTTAGTGATGAGATGTGGCACATGGGTGGATTTCCTGACTGTTGTGGTGATGTGGTTATCGAAGGTGAGTCCACTGTCCACATACACACTGAGCCGAGTGGAGGAGGGGCATTGGCTACTACTCTGATCTGAGATATATAACAATACGTATTCTGTTTTTTGGCTTATTTTTACTGGCTATTGCTTCTAACAATTTATATATAGCACGTTTTATTGCCTGCTGCATATTTGTAACTGTATTTTGTTGCTATTAACTAATCTGCTTGGTTAAACTAAAATTGTTTGCCTTACAGGGCCTGATAAATAAGTTTTTTACTGTCACACTGTTTGTAAAGCTTTTTAACTAGTTTCACTGTGTGAAAGGTATTAATCGGAAATTTATGTACTTGATAAGCACCTATTTGTTTTTTCTGATTTCCTGCCAAAGAGTGTATCATATAACTGATTTGTTTGCAGTTAAAAGCATTCTGTAGAGTCTCCTGGCTCCTTTATCTGTTTAAACCTTTCATTTTGTGGTTCACTGTTGTTCTACTGTTGTGATAAACATTTCTGTAGTATTTACTGTCTAAAACAGTGTAGACTAGTAACATTATTATTGTTTCCCACCCTCCCTCCCTAGAAACACAAAAACATTCACAGAGGCTCCAAATAATAATCTTCTCAGGCAACATAGACCCCCAAAGCAAAAATGCAAGCAACCTCCACCCCCCAACACAACCCAAATGACACATAGCCCACAGACTCAGTGTGCCACTCAACCACAGCCCAAAAGGAAAAACAACATACCCAACACACTAGTCATAGGTGACTCTATAGTCTGGCACACTGATGTCCCACTCACCAGGCTAAACAAGCTGAAGGTTTCTGTCAGCTGCCTGTCGGGTGCCAGGATTCCCCACATAACCTACACACTCAGGTCACTCCACAACAAGTAAAAATATGAATCTGTCATTGTCCATGTTGGTGTGAATGACCTGAGATGTACCTCCCTGGACTACATGAAAAGAGACATGAAAGAGCTCTCCAATCTTGTAGCCCAGGCAGGTATGACCCTAGCCCTGAGTAGCATCCTGCCATCACCCAAAATGATGCTGCAGTACAAAGACAAAATGATTGACTTCAACAATTGGCTAAGCTTCTGGTGTCATTCTAAGGGGATCCTGAATCTGTCTGCCTGGGACGACATGGTCGATACACCACAATGCTTTGCCAGAGATGGCCTGCATCTTCACCCCTGGGATTCCGGATACTGGCTTAGGCTCTTGCTGCCCCTATAATACCTTTTTTAGGCAAGGTTCAAACGACAAATTCACCACTGTAACAGAAATAGGCAAGCAAAGACTGAGGGTAATGCTACTCTATGCTAGAAGTCTAAATCACAAAATGCACGCCCTCGAGGCACTCCTTAAAATGGAGAACTTTAGTATATGTGTAGTAACTGAGACCTGGTTCAAGGTTACAGACAGCACCACTGCACTACTGGGCTATAACTCATACCACACTTTTCAGCCACCTAACCTGAACCTGAACCTGAACAACAAAGGCGAAGACGTGCCCATATTTATTAAGGATATCCACACCTCCAGGCTAGTTGCTCAGCATAATGCATCCAAGGTTATCCAAGTTCAACTAACTCTGGGCAAAACTACAGTCCAAATTGTAGCTTGCTACAGATCCCCCACCATGCCCCAGGATTCCCACTCCTCTTTTCTTGATATACTTCAAAATATTAGGGTTCAACTAAACACCCTAATAATGGGTGATTTCAACTACCCCGCCATTAACTGGGAAAACTACTCATGTACCAACTCATTCACTCAATGCTTTCTGGACTTCATAAATTCCAAAGCCCTGGATCATCTTATCCATACCCCCACCAGGGGCAACAATATCCTAGACCTAGGTATTGCCAACATGAGTGACCGGTGTTCCACACCTGAAGTCAACTCCTCGTTGGTCAGATCCGACCATAAGCTAATCATCCTAGATATCCACATCCCACCCCACCCCTATTAATGAAACCACAGCAAAACAATTCTCCAAAGGCAACTTCATGCTTCTTAAGACAGAAGTGCCAAACTTCACGACACCCATGCAGATGGACAATACAGTTAGGACTGCTGAATCCTACACAGATGCACTCTATAAGCACTTAAACGAGTGCATGCATCATGCTATCCCAAACAGAACCAAGATGCTATCCTCCAAAAAAAGGAAACCAATCTGGTGGTCCCCTGCCATAAGCAAACTCTACAACAGAAGGAAGAAACTGTTGCAAAAGAGAGTAAAATCCCATGAGTGGAGGAGTTCCCTGGTCAGCCTCAGTAAGAAGCTGAGATCCCTTATAAGATCCTCCAAAGCAAGCTATGAAAACAAAATCACCACTAATTCTAGGGACAACCACAAAGCATTCTATAGCTATGTCAAGAATCTCAATGGCAACATCCAGATCTGCTCTGAGTTACAGCACAATGGCATGAAAATTACAGAACCAACTGATATTGCCAACATCCTAGCAGATAGGTTCAGTGCTAACTTTACCCACTCTCACCCCTAAAGGGCCCATATCTATACAGGAAGAATGCAGAATCCCTCTAACCACAACTATGCAGGTAAAAGCTGCACTCTCTAAAGCCAAAAACACAGCATCCATGGGACCAAACAACATCCCAGGCTGCATTTTACATGAACCTTAGAACGAACTGGCTCCCCACTTAAGCACCATGTTCAGTCATAGTCTCACATCAGACTTTGTGCCCACTGAATGGTGCACAGCAGCAGTTATCCCACTCCACAAAGTGGGAGACACCACTCATCCCAAGAACTATCACCCTATTAGCCTGATGAGCCTGACATACCTCTCAACCTGGCAACATCAAAAATCTGGACAAGGCCCTTGAAAAATAGGTACAAATCTGTACACTGATTAACATCTAATTTACATACATAATTATGTAACCCCACCCACTCCATTAGAATTGTGGGATACTAACTTTCAAACATAACTGAAGAACGGGCAACCAAAATATGGCACTAGAGTCCCCCTGCAGCCATTCCAGTGTCCCATTACCTGACTATTTCTCCCCAATTACCATAAACACTAGTGTGCATACTGCTTTACTTCTACAATGATTATTTGGATTTTATTTTTACAGCACTGACTGCACAACAATGCAAAAACGCTACTAGACATCTAATAAAAGCAATATTGTCTCACAATGAAAATGGTTGGCATTAAAACTTGTCTGCCCTTGAAACCCATATTAATTGAAACAGCATTGAAACCCACTCACACCGCATCCAAAGAAAATTCATTTGGCCAGCGCACCAAATGCAAACACTCGACTGTTAGCATTCTACAACTAATGACACACAATGCATTTTAACCTGAAAGGCCAATTAAATTTCAGGTGAGCTTCATGTATTGGCCTGCATTACTTTGCACATTATCATGAGATTTATAATAGCACTATCGGAGGACCTTTTACAACCCTTCTAATACACAAGTACAGCATATAGTAAAAAGCAAACTCAAAATGGCAATGAAGGAAAAAACAAAGCTGAGGCTAAGAATGTACACAGCTTTACATGTATATTTGCAAAGCATATTACTATACACTTGTGTCTTTACAGACAAACGTATATGAATTATTCATTCACAGAGGTAAAACCATCCTTAAGTAATGAAAACACAATCAGATATATTCAGAAATGTCCAGGCCATTTTTTTTGAAAGTGCAAGTTGTTATGCTGTCATATTGAACTGTAGCCTTAAAAGAACAGAAAAAAACAGAATTAGATAGATACAAATATTATAATTTGCAGGGAAACCACACAACAGCTAAACACACCACATGTAATCAGCTGTACAATAATACAGATTTCTTTACCACTAGAGTTACAATAGAGGAAACAAAAAACAGTGCAACAACATCTTTATATAATCCATCCATCCACAATCAACAACATAGTTTAACAGTAACAGTCAGTCATCTACAGCCAAGTTCACACTACCAGGTGGCTATATAATCATTTAAGGAAATTAATAACTACTGATTTTGCTATATAGGACTAAACTACTTAAGGCAGTTTGTCAATCAGAAAAGCAATTACCAAAGCCTTATGTAATATTATCGCAACTATGCTAGATTATTAAACTGTGGGTCTGTGAAGGTGAGCAAACTTCCCAGATGTGGTCATGAATATAAAGAACAGGAAACAGCAGTTTATTTCAGGAAGCACTGGCAAACAGGGAAGCACAAAGGATATAAGTTCTTTGTTGCTAATAAGCTGGAAGTTACTTTGATAACAGTTGGGGTTAGATTTTTTGAATGAATAGTATACACCGTTAACATCACAGAGATTTGACTGAAAAAAATTAGCACAGAACTAAAATATTAGATGCCATTAACATCTGAAGCAGCAAAACGTTCTATCAATGATATGCATTGTTGTAGAAGAAACTAATAAAATAGATCTCATAACTGCATTTGTTACTCAAGCACAGTTATTTTCTTAATCCTTACTTCACAGTACTTACTTCGCAGAATAATCGCATTCAAACAATTTTTATTCCGATGCCGATGAATGATGCTGTATAATCTAGCAACCTTACCAGTCTGATAATGAGCAGCCAGAACATGAAATAGAAGTTAATCCAACACCATAGGTTCATAGGTTCATAGGTTGGTATTAGGCTATCGGCCATAGGGCCTATACAAGCCTAGCCATAACAATTCCCTGGATATTTCTTCCCACAATATTTACTTCCCTGGACCCCGGTCAAACAGGGCGACTGACCCACAGGGTTGAATTTCCTAAATCCCATCCAATCGTCAAGGTTCCTTTTGAAGACAGCCAAGGAGGCGCTCTGCTTAACATGTATGGGCAGTCTATTCCAGAGTATGGGGAGGCTCTGGGTCAGGAACCTCTCTTTCCAGCATATTTTGTTCATTGTGATGACAGGGTTTAGATCCCTGGAGCACGTAGCTCTGAGGGATTGGGATTTTCTTTAAGTGGAGCATGTCCAACAGCTCAGGATTTGACATGGCTTTGCATGGTAAGCAGAGGTCACCTCCGAGTAGACAATATGCCGCAGAGTATAACTGGAGTTTTCTTTTTTTGGCTGTCAGCAGAGGGCATCTGCTTTGGCCTGTGATTCTTTTAGTGGGGTATTTGTGGCCTTTCCAGCTGTTGCAGATGTCTTGTGAGGTACATACCAAATGGGGCATTGTACTCTATAATGGGTCTAATGAGGGATGAGTACAGTGGGACAATGACCTTTTTTCTGGATGAAAAGCCCTTAGTGATGAGGTGTACCACATAGGATTTCCTGACTGTTGTGGCGATGTGGTTATCGAAGGTGAGACCACTGTCCACCTGTGTCCCTAGGTCTCTCAACACAATGTTGTTACGCAATCAAGATCATCGGTAATATCACAACGAATTACAACTATTCTTTGTTTTGACAAGCTGCTTCTTCAGATAAAACAAAATGTAAAATTTCCCAAAATGCTCGAGCATTTTAACACTGCAAAAAAACTTTCCAGCCAGCCTAGGTCATGGGTCATTACCGATAATGGTATAACTGTGCAAGTTAGTTATCTTACAGCAACAGAGAACACAGACAAACCAATCAAGCACAACTAGCTGCATGACGATTCCAATTACATCTTAACAGTCAAGCCGGAGACTGGGTTACTTGAGCAGAAACTCTGACAGACAATGTAAGAGGAAGTGAACAATGCACAACTCTCAACTGCAACACACTAATGAAGTACAACTAACAGTTTGGAACACTTAATTAAGCATTCCATATAGAATACTCCAGTATTAAAAAAATAAAAGCCTAACCAATGACCTCAAATGGTGAACAAAGTTTTCTAACCCTTCAGAAAATCTCATTATTGAATTCTACACAGATTTAATTTTTAGATCTCTGTGCATTACAGGGCATAAAAAATACCCCAGATTTCTTTCATCATATTTTTGGTCTTCCCATCAAAAAATTTGTTCTTTTCTGGTAAATCGTAACAGATTTGAGTTTCAGACTTCATATCCACCAGAGAATACAGTCTAAACCAAAGCCTGTTATTCTCAACTTCCTAAAGTTTACTAAGAGCAACATTTAACCTTTGCTCCCAGCTTTGAGTCTTTAGCTTGTCCAGATTTCTAGCACAAAAAAGTTGAGAGGTATGAAAATGCAGAGAAGGTTGTCTGCCAATATAGCACAGTACATAACCTATTATAAGCAGAACATGGCAAAGCTATGTGCCTATTCCCCAGATTCATCCATGCCAAATGATAAACAGTGTAGTGGTTACCTTACATTCTGCACCAATCCTAAAAAGGGTAAATAAAATAACAGGCAAACCCATGTCAACAAAAGCACAGAACAGCATCACATTCATCTACCACAAAAATTATTGCTCAGTCCAGTTAACTTTTCCAATTTGTGCCTCAATTCTGTTCAGACTCAAAGAACTACAAGTGTAAAACTGTTACAAGAAAACAGTACCACATGGCCTACAAAGAACATTGGATAATTGATATATGTAACAAACCCATCACAGGCCAAAAAAATACAATCTCTGTGCATAAAGGAATGCTGTCAATTCTTACCCCAACTAAACAAAATAGTTAAACAGGTTGTTAAACAGTAAATACTGTCTACACTTGACATAGTGCGTGCATGTCACATGCATAAATACTGTAATATGCACACAAACAGACACGCAAATACATTAGTAACATATAGAATAAATTGTATACAGCAACAATAAACAGATGTTTTGAAGCTGTTACAGAAAACCCTTGTTCTGTCTCAACAGTCAAAAATGTTAATCTGCCGATGGCCGTCCGATATTATATCTAATCAGCAGGGGGGTTCCTACATTTGCATTGAAGGCAATCTACTGTGGTAAGTGGTGGATCATACCAGTATAGACCCATCCAGGAAAATTACTAAACTGATGCTTGGTTTCCCCTACTACCAACTCCTAGCCTCCAGACATTTGCTGGCGTTAGCTACGAACTCTCACAGGATAGTCTATGTTCTGCTACGTTGCAATATTTTACTGCATTTCACTTGATGCAAACCTATAGTTTTTCATCCAGCGCCCCTGCACTTTCAACCGCCACGTCCTGTAATCCGTGAAACAGCAGCAGCGTCCGCAAACAGCACAATCATTGCTGTTTGCAAAAGCATTTTTTTGGGGGGGAGAAAACCTTATTCAGCAAGGAAGCCATTTAACCGATACTTCTCAGCTAAGATTTAGGCAAAATTATACGAGTTCTACCTTCAGATGGTCTTACTCCATCTAGATTTACTACTTGCCTTCAACAAGACATTTGTGAGTGCATTTACTTGTAAAACAAAAGATATGAATTATAGCACTTTAAGTTTTTAATCTGAAAAACACTACATATCTTTCTGCAATTCTATTATTTTTAAAACACAATTTTGTGTTTTAATGCTGATACTGAGAGGTGTGACTTCACCATATCTTTAAATATATGGTAAGAGAACAAAAATGTTGGGATCACTTGCCCTAAACGTTGCTAAAAAATTTCCCCAAACGGCTGCCAGTTCTCTCTTAGATTCACATCTGTGTCTGTATGGGTACAGTCCCAAATACAAACAATAATCACGCATGCTATGTGTGGCTCCCATAAGCACATTAATGTCTACCTTGCCCTTCACCTCAAGTGAAACTTTGTGATAAAAAGGCCGCTGCTGCTTAACAAGTAAACCACTATATAACAAACAAGCCCCCGTCACACCTTTCAACCATCTACCTTCTAAAAATCATACCCCTGGTAAACAAAAGTTTGAGTATCGTAAAATGCTGTTGGCTATGTTTAACCATGCTCATACAGTCAAGCATGTCAGAAAAAGCCGAAAAAGTTTAATGTCTCACAAGAGGTACAAGGCAACGCAACAGACTGCAAAGGTTTTCTAAAGGGGTGTTCAGAATTTATAATCCCACGTTCAAGGACACCTCTCTCACTTTACAAGGCCCATCGACCCCACTTGTTTACAAAATGCCTTCAGAATCCTACCCTTGTTTTGTGTTGGGGTTAGCACACCTCCTGCCCTACGTGTTTTACTGTTGCACCCAGCCAGCCACATACCAAACTTCAGGAATAGTACAGACAAGTTCCCTCCACCTCATCACAGCAATGGGTAAAACTTACCAACTGACCCCACACAGAAACCACCAAAAGGCTTGCTAGAAGCAGTCTCAAGATCCTCATTACCACTGTTGTTAAAAAGTCTGCTAGTGACAAGTATACTGATGCAAGAATAACTAGTTGGCTCTCTCGCACAGCTCTTCAGCAACTGTTTGTTGCCGTTCCAGGTTCCCGCTCGCATTTCAGACAGGCCGGAAATGCGTGAGCTACTTGAGCTCAATTCGGACAGGCTGGGAGAGTGAACTGACATCATTGCGCAGGCTGGTAACCCTGGGGGGAGCTGACATCATCACGTACGCAATGATGTCAGCTCTAACAGCCGCAAAAAATTAAAAACAAAAGAAAAAAATTGGAACTGAAGGGGTGCCACTCGGGAATTGTGGCACCCTTCATTTGAACCCCAAAGCTAGGTAAAAACCGAGCAATTTGGCACGGTTGAGAGATATGGAGCCTGATCTGTAAGGCCATGGAACGTATCATCATGGAACTAATAAACAAAGACATTAGTAACCTCCAAACTCTGGAATCACCCAGTTCAGGTTTGTGAAAGGCAGATCATGCCTCCTGAACCTGATCGACTTCTTTGAGGCAGTCACCAAAGCCATAGACAAGGGTAAGGTGGTTCACACAGCCTATCTTGAACTTGTCAAGGCTTTTAAAACCATCCCCCATTCTGGAATTATAGCTAAACTCATTAAGCCAGGTATACATCCCTACATCACAAGATGGTTTGCCAAATGACTAACTGACAGAACCCACACTGTAAAAGTTGCAGACTCCAAATTTGACTTCAAACCACTAACAAGTGGAGTACCACAGGGTTCAGTCCTGGGAACTGTCCTGTTTGGTATCTACTTCTCTGAAGTACAGGCTAACATAGAAGAACTTTGGCTAACAAAGTTCGCAGATGATTGCAAACTAGGAGCCATAGTTGAGTCTCCAAATGATGTGGACATCCTACAGAAGGGCCTCACTGAGACAGATGCTTGGTGTCAGAGCCATGGCCTCAAGCTCAATGCCAAAAAGTGCATTGTCATCCCCTTTGGTAAAAATTCTGTATCCATGAACTACCACATAGGCGGCAGTCTACTTAATACCAAATGTGTGATAAGAGACCTTGGGATCCAGGTGGACAGTAGTCTCTCCTTTGATAATCACATCGCCACAGTAGTCAGGAAATCCTTCTGTGTAGCACACCTCATCACAAAAGGATTCTCATCCAAGAAAAAAGAGGTCATTGTTCCCCTCTACTCGACACTCATTAGACCCATTATAGAGTACAACACCCCTTTTGGAATGTACCTCACAATACATCTGCAGCAGCTGGAAAGGCCACAGAAGTACCTTACAAAGAGGATTCCTGGCCTCAAACAGATGCCCTACACTGACCATCTCAAAAAACTCCAAGTTTTCTCCATAGCATATTGCCTACTCCGAGGTGATCTCTACCTAACATATAATGCTATGTCAAACCCAGAGCTGTTGGACATGCTACACCTAAAGAAATCCCAGTCCCTCTGATCTTCATGTTCTAGGGAACAAACCTTGTCACCACAATAAACAGGACATGCTGGAGGGACAGATTCCTGTCCCAGAGACTTCCCATACTCTGGAACAAGCTACCCATCTATGTCAAGCAAAGTTCCTCATTAGCACTCTTCAAGAAAAATCTTGATGAGTGGATGGGAAATATGAAATACACCCTGGGGTTACTTCTCTGGATCTGCCCAACAGGGGCACAGGATAATAACTTTCTTGGGTGGTGTAAGCCAGGGAACCCTGTTGGCTAGGCTTATTTAGGCCCTTGGGTGATAGCCTAGTACCTACCTATGAACCTATGTGTCCCTAAGTCTCTTATCACACTTTCAGTGTTTAGTTTACTGCCACCTATGAGGTACTGCATGGGTACTTGTTTCTTCCCAAAGGGGATGACTATACATTTTTTGGCATTGAGCTTGAGCCCATGGCTCTGGCTCCAAGCATCTGTTTCTGTAAGGCCCTTTTGTTGAATATCCACATCATTTGGGGATTCAATATTGGCACCCAGTTTTCAGCCATCTGCAAAATTTGTTAGCCATAGTCCCTTAGTGTTGGCCTATACTTCAGAGCAGTAGATGCCAAACAAGAGCGGTCCCAGGACTGAACCCTGAGGTACTCCAAATGTCAGTTGTCTGGAGCTGGATTTGGAGTCGCCTACTTTTACAGTGTGGGTTCTGTCAGTAAGCCAGTTGGTAACCCATCGAGTGATGTTGGGATTAATGGCCAGCTTAGTACATTTATCTGTGATTCCAGACGGGGAGATGGTGTCAAATGCCTTGGCGAGGTCCAGATAGGCTGTGTGGATCGCCTTACCCTCATTCACAGCTCTGGAGACTGATTCAAAGATGTCAATCAGGTTCAGGAGACATGATCGGCCCTTCACAAACACAACATGGGTGGGGTCCAGTGTTTGCAGGTTGCCAGTCTTTGTTTATAAGTTCCATGATAATATGTTCCATGGCCTTGCAAATCAGGCTTGTCAGACTGACAGGGCAGTAGTTCCCAGGATCCAAGGTGGATCCCCCTTGTGGACTGGGATAACTGTAGCTGTGCACCACTCAGTGGGCACTGGTCCCATGGATGCTGTTTTCTTAGCTCTGGAGAGTGTTGTTTACCTGTGTGGCCATTATTACCAGAATCTGGCAATCTTTCGGTATTCAGATGGGCCATTTAGGGCAGGAGGAGGGTGCATCTGGCACTGAATCAATCTGCCAGAATATTGCCAATTTCCTTGGGATCAGTATATTTAATGCCATTCTGTTGTAGCTCAGAGCAGATCTGAGCATTGCCATTTAGATTCCTGACATAGCTATAGAATGGCTTGCAGTTGTCTTTAGAATCATTGGCTATATCATTTTCATAACTAGCTTAGGAGGATTTTATGAGGGATCTCAGCTTCTTACTGAGGCTGGTAAGGGAGTTTTTTGCATCCTGGGATTTTCTTCTTTTCTGCAACAGTTTCTTCCTTTTGTTGTAAAGTTTGTTTACGCTAGGTGACCACCACATTGGCTTCCTTTTCTTGGAGGGGAGCATCGTGGTTCTATTTTGAAAGGCACAATTCATGCACAAGTGGATGTACTCATACAGTACCTTAGTGTAGGATTCAGCAGTCGACTTTCAGTTCCCATCTCATGGGTGTCATGTAATTTGTCACGTCTGACTTGTGTAGCATGAAGTTGGCTTTGGATACATTTTTTTTATGGAGATTTCCTAACTGGGGTGTGGGGTGGGATGTGGATGTCAAGGATGATTAGCTTATGTTCAGACCTGACCACCGATGGAGTGACCATAGGTGTGGAGCATCAATTTCCCATGTTGGTACTGAACAGGTGTATGATATTGGGGCCCCTGTTGGGACTATGGGGTAGTTTATCCAGGGCATTGGAAATTATGACTTCCAAGAACTGTTGGGCACAGTTGTTGGTACATGAGCAGTTTTTCCAGTTAATGGCAAGGTAGTTGAACTCACCCAGTATTAGGGTGTTTGTTTGTATCTTAATATTTTCCACTATGTTTAGAAAGGTGTTGTGAGAATCTTGGGGCATGATGGGGGACCTGTAGCAAGCTATACAATTTGGATTGGAGTCTAACCTAGTGTTAGTTGCACTGGGAGAATTTCAGATGCATTGTGTTGGGCAAGTAGCCTAGTGGTGTGAATATTGGTGAGTATGGACACTCCTCCACCTTTAGTGTTTCGGTCCTGGTTTGGTGGCTGACAGGTGTGGTAAGAGCTGTATCTGGTATTGCAGGGGTGCTCTCTGGAGCCTTGGATCAGGTCTCTGTTACAGCACATACATCAATGTTTTCCATTTTTAGGAGTCCCTAGTGACTGTGAATAGCCACAAAAGCATTGATCCCTAATCACACACAAACAAGCACACACACAGAGATTCACAGTTGCCATGTCTGGGATTAGAACTCCTAGCTAATATTACATCACACTACAGTATTATAAAGTTATAGCATGCACCATGGAGATTACTTTGCTACTCCTTCCCCAGAGGTGTATTTGAAAGTGAATGACATCAGCAGGTCTGCCAAAGTAGGGCAATGGAAAGTGTAGTGACTGTGAATGGCCTCAAAAGCATTGATCCCTACACAGACAAACAAACACATGCAGAGTTTCACAGTTGTCATGTCTGGGATTAGAACTCCTACCTAACTAGTACATCACACTACAGCATTACACGGTTATAGCATTCACAACGAAGCTTACTGGGCTACTCCTTCCCCAAACGTGTATTTCAAGGTGAATGACATCGGCAGGCTTGCCAAAGTAGGGCAATGGGGAGTTTTATGACTGTGAATGGCCACAAAAGCATTGATCCCTACATGCACACACATGCACACACACACACACACACACGCACACACACACACACACACACACACACACACACACACACACACACACACACACACACAAAAAACAACCACACATACACACACACACACACACACACACACACACACACACACACACACACACAAACATGCACAGTTGCCATGTCTGGGATTAGAGCTCCTACCTAACTAGTACATCACACTATAGCATTACATAGTTATAGCACACACCATGGAGCTTTTAGGACTACTCATTCACCAAATGTGTATTTCAAGGTTAATTACATCAGCTGGCTTGCCAAAGTAGGGTAATGGGGAGTACAGTGTGTATGTATGCTCCATAAATCATTCATCTAGAAGCAGACACACAACACTCAGTCACACACAGGTTTAAATTTAACAGGTATGTGTATACTACTGCTAGATGAATAATGACTTGTACAGTCATGTTACACAGTTATCATAAGCACCACAGACATTATAGTGCTGAGGGATACCAGAGGCACACATCTACAGTGATTGACATTTGCACGTTGTGTGGTTTTAGCCGATTAAATGTGTGCTGGGTGGGACAGGGCTCATGATGGGAGGCTCTTTGTCACTGTCTTTCACTCTCTTCCACACATCTATGTATGTGTAAGTTTGGCCTCTTATAGTGTGTTTTCCTTTTCCTATGCAATGCGTGTGCAAAGCATGACTGGTGTGCAATGTGGAGAGCGTGCGCAAACATCAATGATTGTCAGATATGTATATTCCACTGTTGTGTGGGAGCATGCCCAGTATGACCTTTTATTATTTTGTTGTCAGACATGGGCTTCATTTCTCTAAGTGTGGGAGCATGCCTAGTATGACCTTTTGTACTGAATATGTGAATACATTCCAGGTAGGTTGTACTCCAGTGCAGGCTTTTGTGTTCTACATCTACAGCTAGCAATCTGTTTCTGTGGGATATCTGTAGATTGGTTGACAATATGGGGTCAAAATGGGCAAAGGATAGTGGGTTACTGTAGATAATTGTGTCTGTGCTGCTTCTGCTACATGGCTTTGGTGTTAGCAGAGATATTCAGACATGTGTACTGTTTCACACAGTGATGTTTTATGTCATCAGCTACTGTCAGGGGTACATTTTTGCTTGTAATTTCCTGGGGAACACAGGGTGAATGAAGCTGTGTCCAGTATTGTGGTCTGCAGCCTACATATACTTTCACAATCATGCCATTCTGGAGGGGAAGCTGCAGACACTTGCTGATGAATCTGTGTAAATGGTTCAGCACCTTGTTACATTGGCAGCTGAGGATCCCATGCTTGTACATCCATCTACTTGACAGTATGGCCATATCCTGCTGTGGCCATACTTCACAGCTGTACAGATTCACACAGGTTACCCAGAGGCAGGGCTCATATTTCTGGTCATTACCCCTTCACATTGCGGTTTACAGGCAGGTTTGTAGCCACCCATTCATGTGTTTGCAGACAGGGATAGTATGTGCACATGACTGAGTTTCAGACTTCACACATTCCATGGCGTCTATGCTCCTGCCCCCTTCTGTTATTCTATCCTCTTCCAAACATTATGCAAACATTATCTGATAAGTTCCCTATAGTTATCACTTCATCCCAGCAGCATTTTGGGGTTGGTCCACAGTTCATGCAGTAGGACATAGGTTCATAGGTTCATAGGTTCATACTAGGCTATCTGCCCGAGGGCATTTATAAGCCTAGCCATAGTTTTGTGGCTTATGCCACCCCTTAGTTTGGAGAAACTATGCCCATTATTTAGCTGTGCCTCTGTCAAGCAGTGACACTGAGGTAACCCCTGGGGTGTATCTGCGATCTCCCATCCATTGGTCAAGATTCCTCTTGAACAAGGCCAGTGAGGAGCTCTGCCTCACATAAACCGGGATTTTGTTCCACAGCATAGGGAGTCTTTGGGTGATGAATCTATCCCTCCAGCACGTCCTATTAATAACCATGTTGAGGTTTAAGTCACCCGCCCTTGTGGCTCTGAGGGATCTAGATTTTTTGAGATGAAGCATATTCATCAAATCTGGGTTTGAAATGGCCTTGTATGTCAGGCATAGGTCACCTCTGAGTAAGCGGTACGCAACTGAATATAACTGGAGTTCTTTCAGTCGTGCAGCATAAGACAGATTTTTGAGACCCTTTATCCTTTTGGTGAGGAACTTTTGTGGCCTCTCCAGCTGCTGCAAGTGTCGGGTCAGATACATTCTGAATGGGGCATTGTACTCGATCATTGGTCTGATGAGTGATGAGTATAGGGAGACTATGACTTCCCTTGATCTAGATGTGAATCCCTTCATGATAAGGTGGGCAATGTAGAAGGTCTTCCTAACTACTTTAGCAATATGAGTGTCGAATGACAGGCTACTGTCAACCTGGGTTCCCAGGTGGTCATGCTACTGGGATTTGTCGACATGGCCTTGCATTTGGGTTCTGTGTACTGTGTTATGTTGTTATTTGAGAGCCCATGAGATAATATACATTAGAAGTACGGGTGAGACACAGGACTTTGATAGAGGACTGTAGGGCATTTGGTAGTGATGCAGGCCATCTGTAGCAGGCCATTGCATTGTGTCACTCCTAAAGTCCCAGGTTGCAAGCCACTATATTCCCCTGAGGTGACAGAGTAGGTGTGCAAGGTGTTAATGTCAATAGTTTCTGTCCTTATTGATCCAGTGGTGTGGATGCTGACAGGGTACTGCTTACAGATAGGGACACACCTGCTTGGGACACTTCTTCAGCATTCTGCATTCTGTGACTATTTCCATACAGAGATGATGGTCATATTGTACTCATTTCCAACAGCAGGGATAAGACCTGTGAGGTACCTGTGGCTGATGATGGGGTGAGCTGGGTGCATGTGTGCTATGGAAGCTACTTGCAGCTGACTCACAGATATACATGGGACATTCTACTTATGCTGACTTGTGCAGGGACATCAGCAGTTTCTCAGTACTTCATACCTGTTACTTTTGTGGTTTGTCAGTGTTTGACCAGATGACATCAGTATTCCATACTACAAACCCAACTAATGTGCTGCTAACCTGTTTGCACAATTCCAAAGGTGTGTCCATTTGACAGTGACATTTTATACACTCTCTGTCTAGGGTACTTTACCTGTTTACTGTTTGTATGTCTGGGCCCACATTCATGCCATGTCCATCTTTCAGATGGTGACAGATATTACATCTGAACAATTACTATGGCTTACTGCTGGAATGTGTCTTGCTGGGATGCATTGTGTTTGGCACTGCAGTTGTGAGAACTTGGCCCTGTCATTGGCAGTACTGGCCAACGGCCACTAGGACACAACCCACCATGCCTATATGCTGATTACTCTCGCACAATATACAACACACACCAACCTAACACACACAGCCCTGAATATTGTACACATGCTACAGTCTACCCTGCTATTTTGGCTGGCTCAGGTAATCCGTTCTCCACTGTTATTATACCTACACATACATGTAACTACATTTTTACATAGGTCTGTTGGGGGGGCACACCTGACAACTGTACACATTTGCTATGACTGTACTGGTATTTCAGGTACTCCATTTCATTCTATATTCTCACCTATCATGCAGACTAGAGGCATATCAGTGTACTACAGTTCTTAGGTTTTATTGACCTACATTTCAGTTTCAGACTCCTTACCCTTCAGAACTAACATCCCACTGTCTGACCTGTTGTAGTCTGTCTGTTTAGGTCTGGTGGGGGGTTGTTCTCCATAGCCATCAATCATAGGCCTTAGCACAGCCTTTCTTTGTGTTTCTCTATGCCTGTCCTGCTGGCTGAGACTGTTGTTGGGCATGTGAGCCTTACTGACTTGCATGTGTGTGTCCTATGGGCACACATTTGGCCCACCACATTTCCTGCAGTGGGTTTTGTCACCTTGTCTAATACTGGCTACTGTGGTGACACCAGTATTTGTTACAGATTTCATGCTGCCATTACAGGTGTCTACTATTTGCTGGCAACCCATTCAGCCAACCGATTCCCTTGAATGCTCACATCTTTACCATAGATACCAGTAACCGAACATACTACTTCATTCTGCAATTGATAGGAAGAGTGACATACCTTGCGGCTGTGCCAGTATTGAGGATGGTGTTGGAGGGCTGACTATTTTGGACGTACATAGTACACTCCCTATATATGGTTAAGCACAGGTAATGTCATGTTTGGCATCCCTTTTATTGTATGTGCGAGTCAGAGAGAGGTGTCATTCTCTGGGTTCCTACCATGTCAGTGTATGTGCTACGCGTAGCCTCTTTGCCAAGGCCTGGGCATACTGGGTATGCCTCCTTCTGCCTACTAGGGCAGGCTCAGGTTGTTCCTCCTCCAAGTCAATCTGTGCCTGTGCAGGCCTTGGCAATGGTGGAGGACTGTGTGGCCCTGCCCCATGCTGTTCCTGCTGTAGATGTTTCCACAGGATTATATTGTCAAGCATGGCACATACGATGACAATTTGGGTACATCTAGCTGGTGAGTATTGCAAGGCTCCACAGGATATGTCCAAGCCCCTGAGCCGTGACTTGAGCATCCCAAACACATGCTCTATTATGATTCTGGTCTGTGCGCATGCCTCATTATGGAGTTCTTGTTCGGTGTGTGTGCATTTCTGATTGATGTCATCAGCCATGGCTCCAGTGTGTAACCAGCATCCCCCACTAAGTGGCCATATGGAATGTCCCCATTGGCAAATCTCTGGTACAGCTGTGTCATATGCCAGATGTGGGAGTCATGATAACTTCTAGGGCTGCCAGCACACACATTCATTATAATGGCCTGGGCATCGCACACAACCTGGCAGTTGATGGAGGGGAAGCCCCTGTGGTTTATGCAGACTCTACCCCCACTGGGTGATGCTTTGATGTGTATGTGCGTGCAGTCTATAGCACCCACTACCTCAGGGTATTCTGCTATTTGGTGGAAGAGATGCATATTGCTGGTCAATACCTCACGGGTGTTGAGGAAATATATGTGCTCACCAGCATGTGCTGACATGGCATCCAGGAAATGGTGCAATACCCTGGATGCTGATGCCTGTGAAAATCCCCATGATACCCTCAGTTGGCCTTTGGAAGGGACCTGTGGCTAGTATTCTTAGGCCTACACATACCATGGTATCCACTGGGATGGGTTCCCCTCTGTTGGCTCTGCTTAAGAATTTGCTGTAGGAGGTCCCTCTCCACCCTATAATGCTCCACTATCTCCAGCTCATGTAGCCCCTGGTAGGTTACTCTGGGTCTGTACACTCTTCTTCTTCTTCTTCTCCTCACTGTGGATTGGTCATCAGCATTCTCATCTTCACCACCCTCAGCCTCTTCCACATGTTGAGTTATGAGAGGAAATGCAACCCCTATCATTTTGTTGCTTTTGTTAGGTAAACTTTTCCCATTTGAGTACACCGATGGAGTAGAGTTTGTGGGAAAAAAAACAGAGGGAAAGGTATTTGCATGGTTTATAGTAGTGTGCTGGGCTGCTACCTGTGTAATTGGCTGATTCTGATACATTTCACCTGCTACCTATGCTAGTTCTCCTTGATTACCTTCCTACTGCTCTTTTCCCTTCCTGTTGCCTTCCTGTTTAAGCCCAGAGGCACACTGCACAACCACAGTGCTCAGATATGCATGGAGCTGCTATTTCCTGGTTTACTTTTTTTTTGTTTAAAACCCAGTGCGTGGCTCGCACACCCATTTAGGCAATGTAAACTGTGGTTGGCAGCTCCAGACACACCCCCTTCCTTAGCTCTGCTAAGATAAGGACAAACCCGAGCCACAGGGCTCCAATAAGCTTACAGTATGCCTGACACACCCCTCTATGATGTCAGCTAGCTCTTAGGCTTGCACCATGGTCTTCCTGCACCTACACGGTTGGGTGAAGACTAGCCATGAGGGGATATCTGTGATTCAGTATCATTCCCCTCATTTGCATAGGATTGCCTGCTAAAACCTAGTTACAAGTGCCACACTGAGCCTTCCCCCTTAGCAACCACTATTCACTGGCCTTGTTGTCTTCTGCCTGCCATTATCTATAATGGCAAAATTGTGATTTTGCAGAGAAAGCTGTTTTCAGGGTTTTTCTTTTATTTTCCGGGTGATCCTATTTGTGCGCTGCTGCCCTATGCTTAAACAGCCAAAATCGGACAAAAAAACAATAAAAGTTTGTTTTTTTTTGCAACTGTTTTCCATGCCAATGGCCATATATTTGGCCATTGGCATGCTTTACACATTATATACACCCTTTATTTGGAGCTGTCATGGCTCCATTTTGTAGTTTGCAGAAATGTACTGCATTACTAACCAAGTACGTTTCTGCAGGTTACACTAGTACTGCATGGATGGCTGCCAGGTTCCTGGATTGCTAATTTACCTCATTTGCATGGTTTTCAGCTACAAATGGGGTAATTAGCATACAGGAGATGTGCTCATGCAGGAATAGTGCAGGAGCACCCATGCATGTCCCGAGAGCTTATTCCTGGATCTCTCCGTGGCAGTATTGCCTCCAGCAGCTCCTGCACTATTCCTGCACACCACGCAGAGCATGCTGAATCCTGGGGATTGTTTATTCAGCTGACAGTGTTTGCTTTCTAACCTCAGGCTGAAACTGAAAATGGTCAGAAAAAGTCAGTGCTTTATTCTTATGAGAAAATAAAAAAAAAACTATGATTCATTTGACTGGTTGGTACACATAATACCTTTGATTCTAATACTATTGCCCCAAATCTCTCCCTATACCAGTTACTTTACGTTTTCATAAAACAAATGAAAAATGTCATAAAAAATGTTCACACTGTGATTCTTGATGTTTACTGAAAAACAAAATGTGTCTATCTATCTTTCCATCTATGTCTCTACCTATCTATCTATCTGTCTACCGATCTATCTCTCTAGGCATCTATCTATCCATCTATGCATCTATCTATCTATCTATCTATCTATCTATCTATCTATCTATCTATCTATCTATCTATCTATCTATCTATTTATGCATCTATCTATCTGTCTATCTATCTATCTATCTATCTATCTATCTATCTATCTATCTATCTATCCATCTATCTATCTATCTATCTATCTATCTATCTATCTATCTATCTATCTATCTATCTATCTATCTATCTATCTATGCATCTATCTATCTATCTATCTATCTATCTATCTATCTATCTATCTATCTATCTATCTATCTATCTTTTTACCAGTATCACCATTATTTTTATACTTGTTTACTACATCTCTGTTATGAGGGAATCATTCTTCTTGAAATACACAGTCCCTTGTGATATCACAGGCTCTGTAGTGGAGCATGGGGGAGGAAACTCACTTTGCATGCATTTTGCAATTTCAGTAATGATTTTGAATTTATTTCTTTGATTATAAAACCCACCATCAGCTAGTAATTAATAGGCAATGGCCAGAATTCCAAAATGATTTACTGTCTTGTAGCATGCTACCAAAGATGCCTGCCTTATCCAGAAAAGAGGAAATTCTAAAAGACAAAGATCTTTGACTGATCCCAAAACCTTTGTCCTTTTTGCTAACTCAAATTTCTAGATAAGTGCAAATCTGTACTGCTAGAACATGGCAGATTATTAATATTCTCCAATAGGTTACCAACTACAAATCAATAGGGCATTCTGCAACAATTATTTAATTTTCTTGGGTGCCCATATACCTGATGTGCTGTGGAAGACATATAGAGGAAGTATGCTGAATGCTGGCTGGGAGTCCTACTCTCAATATTTTGTATGTGGTGAGCAACACCCTGGTTTATTTATTTTATAATTAATTAATTATATAAAATTAGTTTATTTTTTTTCTTTAAAATGATTGGCCAACAGAATCTTATTTTACTAAAATTGTAAAAGCACAAAAGCACACTACACACACACACACACACACACACACACACACACACACATATATATATATATATATATATATATATATATATATATATATATGTGTGTGTGTGTGTGTGTGTGTGTGTGTTGTGTTAATAACCAGTTGATACAACATGGCCGGGATTTACTAATCCTCCATTTAAGACTAACCAAGTCTTACTCGGAGACTGCCGTCTAAGACTATGACATCAGCGCATCATGCATATGCATGAGGGTGCACTGACTCAACTCCAAGGCTAACACTGAGTATGTAGGAGTGCAGGGGGTGTGTCAGACTGCTGAGAAGTCCAAATATCCACGCCCCTGTAAGTGCCTAAATCTGCAAATGTCAGCAGATATGAGCGAGTCCGCTAAAATGTGTATACCCCCAACACTACACTCCCCCATATTCAAACCCCCTGTACAAATGAAATAGAATGTAAAACAATTTTTTTTTTATTTTTCCCGATATAGCTGTCCGTATTTGCACCTGTGTGCATGGGTATGCCCATTGCTTAGCTAAAGTTAGCAGTTTAGACATCAAAGAGGATAATAAACCACTTATATGCAAATTAAGCCAAATAGCAATAGTGTAGTGGTAGATCCTTCGCACAAAGAGGAGGCATTCCTGGTTTGAGTCCCCCCACTCCCCTTTCCATTTTCTGTAAGAAATATGTGCATAAAAATAATTCCTGACATTTACCTTTTAAATTTTATTAAAATGCATTGAAATGGCCTATGTAGTAGTGAATGATATTTTAAATATATATAAGAAGGTGAAATGGTCATGCATACTGATAAATTCATAAGTAATGTATCTTAAGCAGTGTGAAGCACTGCTAAGCAACATTTACCAGTATTAAGCATATTTAAGTATAATTGCTCATAGCTTAGCAGTGCTTTAACTAGCGCAATAGCTGTGCGCGGAGCTATGCATCGTGCCAACCAGCGCAAACAAAACATGTTTGCGAGAAGCTGTGCACTGTGTCAACTAGCACAATGCCGGGCAATGTTGGGCAACGTTGGTAAACTTAGAGCAACACTGGGAAAAGTTGAACAAAGTCAGCTAAACACAGCCACACCCCCTACCGGTCAGGCCAGTAGTAAAATAAAAAGCAATGACAGGCCTCGAACTCGGGATAGTGTGCACCATAATCACAGTACTGATCCACTAAGCCATGACAGCATTTGATGCTCATGGGCTGTCAACACACATATACATATATATCAAAGTTTACCCAGTGCTAAGCAGGTGTGCACTCAGCTAAGAATTTTCAAATCCGGCCAGTCACAAATAAGTGTGGGAAATGAGGCATATTTAAGCTCCATAGGTGGGAATACTTGCCATAACTGGTTGTAGCTCCCATCTGCAGGCAGCAATGGCTGGTGTCGGAGAGGGCTCTCGCTTCCAAAAGCAATGGTGGGGCATTAAGGAGTCAAAAGTGATGGTTTGGCTCCTCATCCATCATCATGATACTAGACTCCTGCAGGGGCAGTTCCAGGGCACAGAATACAAAGCTTAAGCCTGTAACCATCTCACACATGAACTCACCAGTGCCACAGGCGTCCCTCGGACTGGTGAGCAGGTCAGACACCACCATGCAGACCTGAAGAGACGCAAGCAGGACCAACTGAACCAATGGATACAGGTGGGTACAGGAGGCCCATGGGATGGAAAATGCCCCACTACTGTGTAGGTAGCCATGGAATGAAGTATGTAAAAATTGCTAGTGTAGTCGATAGTATGGATAGGTATATGTCTCAATATCACTTCATTTACTTCACAGCTGCAGGTGTCCATGCTGTGAATCAGCAAGCCTATGCAGATAGGCTGCTAAGGCTGCACCACCAGGCAGGTTAGTAATTATTCTGCATGTATTGTTATATAAAATAAGTGAGAGAGCCTGACAAAAAGTGTCGTAGCCCAATAATAAAGGTATAATAAGGCTTGAACAACCTCTCTGCATGTACTGTTATGTAAAATAAGTGAGAGAGCCCAAAAAAGAGTGTTGTAACCCATTAATAAAGGTATAAGTCCTGATTGGGAGGGTGGCCTAATGGTATTGGGAGGGTGGCCTAATGGTTAAGGTGTTTGCCTTAAAAACACAAGGTACAGGGTTCGAGCCTCACAAGGGATAATTGGGCTAGGCTTAAAATGGCTCGCAAGGGCAGTTAGCCTAGCACTAACCTATGAACTATGACTGGTATTGCAATGGACAAAGTCACTTTCTCTGTCAGGGCTTTCCCATATGGTCTAGCGGTTAGGATTCCTGGTTTTCACCCAGACAGCCTGGGTTTGACTCCCGGTATGGCAATGGATTGCATTTTAGGGTTGGGAGGGTGGCCTAATGGTTAAGGTGTTTGCCTTTCAAGCACAAGGTACAGGGTTTGAATCTCACAGGGGATAACTGGCTAGGCTTAAAATGGCTCACAAGGGCAGTTAGCCTAGTACTAACCTATGAACCTATGACCCTTTAATTATTTCTCTGCATGTATTGTTATATAAAATAAGTGAGAGAGCCAGAAAAAGAGTGTCGTAAACCATAAATGAAGGTATAATACATCTTGACTAAGACGTTTGCATGCACTGTAATATCAAATAAATGAGAGAGCCAGTAGAAAAGTGTGTAATGTAATGTAATTAATAAAGGTATAACTCCTGTAGTGTGTCCGTGTCACTCTCTTCGAAATGTTGATGTACTCCTGCAGTATAGAAATAGTAGTGTTGTATTAAGCGCTATCAACCCACACTTGGGTAGGCCCATAGAAAGTGAATGAAGGGAGTGCCAGTATCTGTTAAGAATATATACAGTCCTCAACTGTTGTTTCAAGGCTGGCATGTATAGGTAAATCTGGCATATGAGTAGTTTGTTATTGTTTTCACCAGAAATGTCAGTGTGCTGCTAGAAATGTAGTGGGGCTGTTAAAATATAACTGATAATGTCACGTGAACACATCCAGATATGTAGATATATAAATAATATATAAATATAAATAAAATATATAAATACGTAGCAGTAACATCTGCATCCTGGACAGTTCTTATGTCAGATACAGGTCAGGTGTATAAGGAACTAGCAAAACACATTTCACAACCTAATGGACATTGCCTAGTGTAATAATAAATGTAGGGGATATATATATGCAGTCAATAGGAATGTAGTGTAAACTATAAGTACATATAAGTTGTTAATGGAGGTATCCTTTTACACTCTACTGTATGTGCATAAACAATGCAATTCCACACCTCAATGGGTATGTGTAATCTCAAAACATTTGTTGGGACATATGTCCTATTGTTTTATAAATATCTGCATTTACTTTGATGCATATGCTCTGTTCAAACAACACAATCTTGGTGGCCTGTTGCCACGAATCAATCCTGCATGCTGTTGGAATGTCCACTGTTCTATATATGCATGTGTTATGCTTGCTGTTCAACTGTTGGAACTTTGGTGTGTTGGGCTAATGGGAATATTACTGCATGCTGTTACAACTAATTTGGAATGCTGTTGGCTGTTACTAACCCATATTGTCATTAAATTCTCCTAAACACAGAACATATGGGAAGGCCGGTCCCAGTAGACCCACCTGTCCCACCTCAGCTGGCGATGGCACCTGGCACCAGCACGTCCGGTGCCCAGCCCGGGACCTCCTCCTCCATTGGCCCTGTGCCACCTCTGGGTGGAAGTGCTGCAGGGGATGGAGCTCGGCCCCCCTGCAAGCATGGCCGGAGGAGGGCCACCTATCACCCTCCGAACGGTCCGATCTCTGGTGCGTAGGGAGATCGAGCTTTCAGTCGCTGATCCTCTACACCAGCTCGAGGCAAGAGCGGTACGACTCACGGTTGAGCCTGCCCCTCCTACACAGCTCCCAGCACAGCCACCTTGCAGGCTGTGAAGGTGAAGTGGTGATTTCCCATGGGTGGGGATCTCAGTTCCACTGTTGCCATCTGTGGGCTCATGGGCTTGTGATTTCCAAACATCCTTCCCCGTCAATGGTGTTCACCCACCCCATGTGTCATATTCCACCCCTGTATGCGTCTTGTTTGTCTTGTCTGTTTACCTCCCCAACCTACCTCCCAAAATATACCTACTTTCCATACCCCACATTCCACTCTCACCTGAAAAAAAAAATGGGCAATCTGCTCCCACAAAAAAATTACGCCCCATACATAGCTACCCATTTTGCACAAATGTCCGCTGGACACAGAAACTGATATTCAATTGGCAGTACAACATACTTTATTGTCCTCACCCCTCTTTCAGGGGTGGAAGGTTTCAAATCTCCCTCCAAATTACTAGTATATGCACAGCTGTTGTTGTTAAAGAAATGGGCAGCTATGCACCTTCCTTACACCTGTCTTGCACATCCCTAGCTGTTTTCCCTACTGTCTTACCCTTTTTGTGCCCCTTTTTCACCACTTTCCTATCTCCCCATTTTCTTTCAAAGAAATTAGCATGGGGGTTAGTGAGAGTAAGCACTTTTAAGCAGTCGTTAGCAGGTTTGCGCTAGTGTGCGCATGTGTGCGCTTAGCTAAGTATTACTAAGTGTCGCGCAAACCCGCGCAAACCCACTTACAACTGCTTAAAAGTGCCTGCATGTGAGGGCCCTTGTTCTGCTCATCAGCAAAATAAAACACCACTGTCAGTCTCAAACCCTGGACCTTGGACATACTAAACTGCATGATGTACCACTAAGCTACAATAAACATAGAGCAGGTTGTTGCTGAAATATATATATCATGCATCAGAATGAGTGAATGTAAAGGAAAGATAGGAATGCCATAACACAAAACCTGTTTTGTGGAACTTTACCAGCAGTTGTTGTGGAATTGCATTACATGACTGTGATAACAGAACCAACCATTCTAGCAGTAAATAATGTTACAGCAGCATTTTACAACCCCCACACAGTACCATAGCAGGACAATCCCCACCTCAATGTACAAAATACCTATCTGTTCAGTGTCCAGCAAGGATGTAGGTAGGCATATTCAGTACTGGAATTGTCCAGTTTTCATGAGCATCCTGTGATAATGTCAACAAAATAAAAAGCACAAACTGTGCAGAAGTGAGTGCATTAATATCCACAGTATAGCAGTTCCCAAACAGTTCATGTGCCAAATGAAAACATCTCAATACCTACATATGTATGGCAGCTAATTGTATAAGTAGAAAATAAACTACATACTCCCATGTATCTTGTGTTAGCATTTGTTTGAGTACAATTCTACACTGCCAACTGTGTACTGGAAGTGGCAACATTCAGGTCTGAGTACAACATTCAAATCACTGGCTGCACCCCTAGCAACAGTTAGAAGTATACCAACGTTCTGACTTACACAACGGTGTCCACAGCAAACAAGCATGGTCCTCACTTTGGAAATCTGAAAGGGCTACGCCTACCTGACTTAGCAATTTATAGCACTAGGTTGCTATGACAGTGAGTACTGCAAGTACCACACAGCAGGCTGCATGCAATTGCCAAATGGTGGCCACCAATTGTTAAAGAGGCCATCTCATGCACATGTGCAGATACCTATAAAAGCAGTCTGTACTTGCTGTCCACACATGCAATCATTTCATTGCAGGTACAGAGGGAGAGAGAGAGAGAGAGACAGAGGCAGACAACAGCTGCAGCAGAAATAAAGAAAAAGGATCCAAAGAAAATATTTTGAAAGAAAAAGTAATATATTGAAAAAAAAAGATAACAAAAAGAATATATTGAAAACAAAGTAATATAATGAAAATAAAAAAATATATATTAAAAAAAATATTGAAAAAAATATATTAAAAAAATATATTGAAAAATAAAATATATTTAAAAAATATATTGAAATAAAAATATATTGAAAAAATATATATATTAAAAAGTAAATAATATATTGAAAAGAAAAAGTATATTGAAAAACAAAGATACCTTGAAAAATTAATTCAAGATATACAACAACAAATTTGAACACATACAAAGGAAAGGTATGTAACAGCTATGTATTTACTGGAATGTAGTAGATGTTTATGAAGAGTACTCTACATAGTTTGAATCATCCATATGTGGCAGCAGTATGTAGCAATGCACAGATGCCCTGCATAACTACTGTCATTGAGAAATGAGTGTGTAGCTGTGTGCAGTGGGATGTGACTGTGACATATGTAGTTCAGCATTAAATGTCAGACATCTGATCCATGTTATCTGTGTTCTGTACAGTAGTGTGTACAATGTCTGTTTGGGGGAGTAGCCCATACGGTTATGTAAACATGGATGTGACAGAGTAACAAATGCATGATAGCCATATTAACGTGTAGCTTAGTATTGGCAACAGCTGTACCAGGCTAGTATGCTAACCTAGCATTTATAGCTATATATACACCCTCTAATATTACTGTGTGCTCACATGTGACACCTGTTCATGTTGCAGCAAGGCCCAACAGGTCAGCCGTGAGGTACACAAACTTACAACAGTGTGTACCTTGTGTGTGTATGGCATACGGAGAGATCTGTGTGTGTCAGATATATTAGCATCTGTACATGTCCATAGAGCAAGGGACATACTGAAACTATTTGTGAAGGGTGGACATATATATGTTGTTGAAGGTTATGTGCATATTTCTATGTAGGTTGTAGTGTGTGGCAAACAAGACAGCATACAGTGCTGGTATATGACATGTGGTGGTTAAATGTTGTGGGTATGATTCGTGAGGTCTGCAGTGTTGCAGCCAGTGAGGCCTGCTAAAGCTACATGGGCTGAGAACACCTTCAATGCATTCTGCACAACACTGTGCAAGTTTATGACATAACTGTATACCTCACAACCTTTGCATAATTGATATCCCCACCATGAAAGGTGGACTGTATATGTGCCTATATGTATCTCTATATGTACACCAATGGATGTTTATATGTATGTGTGATATATATATATATATATATATATATATATATATATATATATATATATATATATATATATATATATATATATATATATATATATATGTGTGTGTGTGTGTGTGTGTATATATATATATATATATATATATATATATATATAGAGAGAGAGAGAGAGAGACAGGGTCATATTTACTGCAACAGATGCCTGGTGACAATGCCATGGACTCATGCTCAATGTTGACACTGCATTGGCATCTCTTCTTGCCAAAACTCTGTACCAATTAACTACCACATAGGTGGTAGTCTACTTAACACCGAAGGTGTGATAAGAGACCATGGGACACTGGTGGACAGTAGTCTCCCCTCCGATGATCACAGTGCCACACTAGTTATGTCATCTGCCTATGTGGCACATGTTATCACAAAAGGTGTGTCATCCAGGGAAATATAGGTCAGTGTTCCCCTCTACTCATCACACATAAAGCCCATTATAGAGTACAATGCCCCATGTGGTATGTACCTCACAAGACATCTACAGCAACTGGAAGCAACACAGACATACCTCACAAAGATTAATAACAGCCTCAAACAGATCCCTGTGCAGACCATCTCACAAACCCACAACTAGACTGTGTTGCATACAGCCTACCCAGAGGTGACCTCTGCCTAACATACTAAGCTATGTCAAACCCAGAGCTGTTGGACATGCTCCACGTAAACAGATCACAATCTCTACGAGCTACATGCTCTAGGGACCCAGTCCTTTTAATCACAATAAACAGCACATGCTGGAGGGATAGATTCCTATCTCAGAGACATCCCATACTCTGGAACAAACCAACTAATCATCATAAATAGCCCTGAAGATTGTATGGGAGATAGTGAATACACCCAAGCAATCACCTCTGTGTCTCTGCTTGGGCCAAGTGAAATGTAATTACCTGTGTGTCAAAGGACAGGGTAGCGTATGGCTAGACTTCTATAGGCCCTAGGGCCAATAGCCTCTTACCTACCTATGAAGAGATACACACCCACATGTACTTGTTGCAATAATTGCTATGTGAGGTTGACTGACTGTGATGGTGAATGTGTTGGTGAATGTGTCAGAGTTCAGTATATGTGTGACAGCTTAGTGTGAAACTGTTTCTGTCATGGTATTATGTGTCCTAGCTGTAATCCCAGCAAAAGATGTGTATGCAATTGCTAGGCAGAAAAAGCAGTATGCCATACAGTCTGACGTAGTCCCTTGTTGTTGACTGGGGTGTCCCATTGTAGGCTAAAGCAGTACATGTATGCTTATTGAGTGTTACTGCTGGTGAAGCCAACTCCTGTATGAACTGTAGTACTACCTGAAGCTGTACGCCTAAAGAGCACAGTATGGTGTACGTCTACATTTATTGGAACTACTGTTTTGTGTGTTCCCTCTAGTCCTCACAGATTACATACCTCAGGCATAAGGTCTTGTAACTACTGACACACAGTACTGTAAGGTACACAGGTAAAGGTCATCTGGGTTGTCATACCTTTGTGTCTGGTATGTATGTCTGATGCATGTGTGTGGGTATGCCTCTACCATGGCCTTGGTCATATGTGTGTTACAGGATATAACTGCGTATCTAGCAACATGTATAGTCTAGTACAGCAGTATGCCACCTTTATTAACGAATGTGCACATATGTTTGGCAGGGGTCTGCCATCAACAAATAGTGCGGTATACTGGTAATACTGTCACTGGACTTTACAATCATTGCAATGGATTATATATTTAATGATGCATTAGCATGATATATACCTCCTGTGGCTAGGTGGTGCATTGTGTCGCATACAGTGTGCCATGTACTGTTGTATAGTCTTACATACTGTTTTAACTTTATTGCTGTGCAAAACATGGTTTGATATATAGAGTGTGCCAGGCACTGTCAGGCAGTTGTAGGTTGAGAACTGATATGTGGTATTGAAAGTGTGTATCTTCTGACAGCCAATAGGTTGCTATATATGGCAGTTAATTGATATCTGTACTTTAGAATGTTATGTGTGCCACATGACTTATTCACACATATTGTTTCGTTGTTTTCTAGGGTAATGTCTCACCATCATAATCCCACCTATAGCACGGCGGAGGAAGAACAGATCATAGCGAGCCTGGTGCAGCACAATGCCCTGCTGTTCTCCAGAACCAGCCAGGACCAGCATGAGCGGACTGTGCTGTGGCAAGATCTTGTCTGTAGGGTAAATGACATAAGCATGCATAACTGGACATATGAGCAGGTATGCCATCACTGCAGTGATTTAATTAGACATGTCCGGCAGCGTGTGTCTGATATCCGCAGACAGCAGCTTGCCACAGGTGGTGTGGTAGCCATCCATCCTCCCCTCACTAGAGTGGAGGAGCTGCTCCTGAGCCAGGTGGCTCCTGGCCAACAATAATCACAACAAGTAACATGTATCATCATGGAGGCCGGAGCCACCCAGCAAGTTGACATGGAGAGTGCAGGTAACATGGCATAGCTGTAGACTACTGTTACCTCTATTGGTAGAGCATGCTTATGTGAGATGTGTACTGTGTAGTTAGACGATGTGGTGCCTAGTATTGTGCAATACTAATAATTAGGAATATAATCTGTAGGCCTGTGATAGTCAACCGTTGTACTACTGTAAGATTGCAAACACACTGTAGCAATACCACAGTTGTTGCCACTGACAAAGTGTCTCATATCCTTGTAGGTCCCTCTGGTGTGACAGCAAGGCAGTAGACCCATGCTGGTGAGTGTGTTCTACCTTTAATATTGTTAATTAATTGTGCATGTCATAGGTGAGGTGTAGGCCATGTACACGTAACACACCTACACATAATGCATGCTGTGCATGTTTGCTGTGAGACTATGCACATCCTAGTAATGTGGGTAGCTGCCTAAAACACATACAATACACATAGAATCCCACACAATTGTGGCAACACTGTAGTGGACATTGGATAGTCAGACTCAATAAACATGCACACAACATACATAACTTTGTCATACGCATTACACGTTAACATGCTACACATGACGTATTCAGAAAGCCGCTGTAAGGTCACACTACAGTATCCCAAACTTCATTCACACAGCACACATAATATACCTGAGGGGTAGATGCCTCACATGTTGCTATGCGACACTCTTCAACACATAGCACATTCATGTTAGGCAATGCCCCCTATTGGGCACCTTACAAACCCAGGTAACAACTGGCCATGAAATGGTGAATGTAGCCATGATACTGCAGTTCAGGTACAGCATGCTATGTGCTGGTCTGGCACACATTAGGAGCCTTGAGTGACCACATGATGCTGCATGATGATGGCTTATGGTACTACACCCCATCCAGTTACAGTGGCCACAGTACTACACATATCATGAATTGCTATGCACCTCAATGTTGTGTGTGTGCAAACATATACACCTATACACAATATGCATAGCAATCACCATTTGTACAAAGTGACACACATATGTCTTGTAATGCTATTGAATGTATAGGTCACATGACACACATTGTGTATGTTTGATGTTTCATGTTGCGGTTGTGTGGTAGCATGCCATGTCATGGCTGGCATTGGCATGTCCACAATATGTCCTACACTCACCATAACCACTGTACAATGGCTATGTTGAACAATGATATTCCATCAGGTATACATGCACCACTCATCCTGTGCATATACATAGCATGCATGTGCTAAACCTGTGTCCACAGTTATCTGCTAAAGACACATATGCTCTAATCAGAAATGGATATCTATGTGACACACTGATACACATCCAGCCATGGTATGTATACCTGTGACTGATGGTGCACAGGACATTGCAGAGCTTTTAATACCTGCACAGCAATGTTGTGTCCATGTACACATTGCGTTCCAGGGTGAGGCCATTCACTGAACAAAATGCACATACATCAAACCATGTATACTGTTATTAGCAAGGGCTGTCTACACTCACACTGCATGCTGTTGAGCAACACATGTCCTGCATGCTGTCACATTTGATATAACTGTTTGGCTTTTGATACTGTACCCCACCATCACACGCTATTGAATATGTTCGGGATTGCTGGTGGTGTGTGTGTGTGTGTGTGTGTGTGTGTGTGTGTGTGTGTGTGTGTGTGTGTGTGTGTGTGTGTGTGTGTGTGTGTGTGTGTGTGTGTGTGTGTGTGTGTGTGTGTGTGTGTGTGTGTGTGTGTGTGTGTGTGTGTGTGTGTGTGTGTGTGTGTGTGTGTGTGTGTGTGTGTGTGTGTCTGTTTTAGTGAGGAGTGTATTTGTGTGCATGTGTGCATGTGTGCATGTGTGCATGTGTCCATGTGTTCATGTGTGCATGTATGCATGTGTGCCGACATCATGTACAGGTCGTAAAGTGTATTTCCTGTCTTCCTCTCACAGACGCTGATTTTGGGCCGGTTCAATGCAGCAGGAAAACTGATGTCACTGAGCATAATATTGATAATGATGATAGGTGTGTTCAGGCACAGGCATGTTTGCCAGGGTCTGTCGTTGGGCCACCAATCGACAGTACACAAGTGTCCACCCCATCCATGCACACAGTCATACTGCCAATACATCCATCACCAATGTTCTTAGCAGAGGGACAGTGTACAGTCAGCATTAGCCAGGACAGTGTGGTATCCATGGCACATGCATCCTGACACAGCAGCTATACCCAGATGTTTGGAAGGGTACCACATAGGCAGATGTCCAGGGGTTCTCGTCGGAGCACTGCTGCTCATCATGCCATTGGCAGATGTGCCACAGGTCTTACAACCTCATGCATGTTCCAGGCTGTCATGGAGGTACAGGCAAGTGTGGAATGGTACACCAGACAGGGACTAAGGGCACAGAGGGCACATACCGCCATAATAAACAGTATCCTTGACCTAGCTGGTGCCATCTGTAATTACACTGAGGTCACTGATTGACGTTGGGGAGAGACATTAGATGTCCTTTGCAATGTCATGTCCATGTGTCAGGACAGTGCAGGATGGTTGAGTCATCGACGTGGACGTATGCCAGCAACATCAGCAGCTGGCAGTCGCCGCGGACGTCCCTCAAGCCACAGCCACTCCCGTAGTGCCAGTACCAGCCCCAGCAATGTTGGGGGTGGGCTGTCCATAGAACGTCCTGGAAGACCATGTGCACGTGGCTCTGGACAGTCCCAGCAGGGACCTGGGTCCAGTGTACATCCATCTACCTCTGGGGATAGTACCCAGTCTGGCTTAGTACCTGATAGTGTCAGTAGCACCCCTGCCAGGCACAGGTACCATATCAGTGGCCAGAGATGGTGATCTGTAAAGCCTCGCAGGTACAGTCTGTGGCTGTCCTACAAATACCCGTAAATGGCAACCACATGGTGGAACTGTGTGCATGTAGACACACACACACACACACACACACACACACACACACACACACACACACACACACACACACACACACACACACACACATAATCCAGACACCTAGGGCTAACACATACCCACACACATTACATCAACATTGGCCCATACCAGTATTCTTGCCCCTCACTCACACATACACACACACACACACACACACACACACACACACACACACACACACACACACACAAACACACACATACATGTCGATTGGATGGCTCACTGTAGGCCTCTGGCAAACCAACAACACACCCTGTGCATATGATGAAACCTGTGCCACCTCCTGTCATCTGTAACATCGATGCAGGAACAGGCTACCATGGTGCTGATGCACAGGGTGCCTTTATAGCAGTATAGCAATGTTAGCATGTTGTCAGCAGTAGAGTGTATTGATATACTTGAAGGTGTAGCTGAACAGGCATGATGCACTGAAGCTATGAATGTCATTGTAGTGTTGTTTACACCAGTGTTAGTTCCAATTGTATATTGTCCGCCCACGTGCCACTTGGCTGATGTGTGCAGTATTAGCAGCATGTGTTAGAGAGTGAACAGTATGTGTGGGATGTGTGTAGCACAGATTTGCAGGTGTACAGTTGTGAAAATGGTGGAGGTGCACTGTCTGCATGTACGTGCATAGTGGACACATGGGCAGGGTGACATGCTCTGTATTACACAGTAACACTCCATAGTTTCTATTGGTGGACAGTATGCATTGTACTACACACATTTCACTACCTGACTACACATGTGTGTATGATATGGTTTGACACTGTGCTGTGGGTGATACTGTTACTATCTGTCATTGTTTTGCATTCTGGTAATATACATGACTTCAACAGCCTTACCATAACCAATCGTTAGATGATGTCTTGACAAGTGACACACAGATGTAGGACACACAGCAACATTTGGATCCTTCAGGTACTATACTATGCCAGTAACGAGTGGTATTCACCTGCACCCATTACTGAACCACTCCTATTTGGCATATGGCTCTCTTAGGTACAAGCAATCGCTGTAGGGATATGTCTATCCACACGTGCTAATGCATACTGTGGCTTATACTGCATTCCCCAGGTGACACAAACATCCTCCACAAGGGTATCATACAGACAGATAACTGTTGTCAAACCCATGCTGTAAAGCTATAAGCCAAACTAAGCATAGTCATCCACCTTTACGGAACATATCATCCCCACAGTACTACATAGGTAGTAGCCACCAACATGATGAACAGGTACCGATGTGTACATGCAACCAAGTGTTACGTCATCTCTCCTTTGATATTTACATTTCAAAAGGTATTTTAAATCCCTCGGTGGATCACATAAGCAATAAGGGGTCTGCATGCATATCCACAAAGGTTGTTGTACACCTGTAATGAATAGTCATCATTGACAGACTTTGCTGCTTTTGAACAGGTCTGACATATACCTCGGCCATAAACCCTTACTCACACATTTCAATAGAAACCATAATGACTGTGTGTGACAAGGATGACCTAGGCCAGGGATCACTGCAGTGGCTGGCCTTGTCACAAGCATACAGATGTGACCTAAGGTCAGTGAAGCAGCAGCACAGTCTGGCAAAGATGACAGCGGTGTTCTTGTAGAAAGCAGGGTTCCCACACATGCAATAATTGAGGTAACATGTATGTATATGTATTTGCCACACAGCTAGCTCACATGTGCAATGCATACTAATATGTCATACAGTAGTAAAAGCAAAACCTACACCACATTGATCAACAGTGTCACACACATACAGTGCACACACACTCACCAAGTGCAGGATTCAAACCCCAATCTAACTACTTTTTGAGACTTGAGGAGTAGGATTAACACAACACTCTATACACATTACTAAGAGTTATCTTTTCCACAGGTATATTTGTAGGATGGTGACATCATCAGACTTGACAAAGATTAGTTTACCACTTTTAAGGTGTTTTACTACACTCCTAAAAGGTTGCGCTTTCCCAAGAAGACCACACACATGCACAGTTGTCAAGTGCAGGACTCAAATCCCTTCCTAACTACTTCTTGATATTAGAGAAGTACACATTAACATGATGCACTATACACATTTCTGGGAGTTTACTTTTCCACAGGTATATTTGTAGGATGGTGACATCATCAGACTTGACAAAGATTAGTTTACCACTTTTAAGGTGTTTTACTACTCTCCTAAAAGGTTGCGCCTTCCCAAGGAGACCACACACAAACAGTTGTCAAATGCAGGATTCAATCCCCTACCTAATGGCTTCATAATACTAGAGGAGCACGCATTAACAGGACGCACTATACGCATTACTGGGTGTTCTCTTTTCCACAGGTATATTTGTAGGATGGTGACATCATCAGACTTGACAAAGATTAGTTTACCACTTGTAAGGTGTTTTACTACTCTCCTAAAAGGCTGCTCTTTCCCAAGGAGACCATACACAAACACACTAATGCCCACAGTTGCCAAATGCAGGATTTAAACCCCTACCTAACTACTTCATGATACTAGAGAAGTACGGATTAACACGACGCGCTATACACATTACTGGGAGTTCTTTTTTTCCACAGGTATATTTGTAAGATGATGACATCATCAGACTTGACAAAGATTAGTTTACCACTTTTAAGGTGTTTTACTACTCTCCAAAACGTTTGCTCTTTCCCAAGGAGACCACACACAAACACTTGTCAAGTGCAGGAATCAAACAACTACCTAACTACTTTATGATACCATAGAAGTATGTATTTACATGCCACGCTATACACATTACTGTGAGGTATCCTTTCCACAGGTATATTTGTAGGATGGTGACATCATCAGACTATACAAAGTGGGTTACATTAGGTGACATTAGGTGGGCTACACTGAAGGAATGTCTAAACACTTTGGCCATGTGACTATCAAAGGGGAGTTTGCTATCTACCTGTGTCCCCAGGGCCATAATGACTTTCTCCGTACATACTGGATTACCACCTATGTGGTAATTTGTGTGCACTTTGTTTTACCCAAAGGGGATGAATATGCATTCTTTGGCATTCAGCTTGAGGGCATTGTTTTGACACCAGCTATCTGTCTCTGTAAGACACTTCTGGAGGATGTCTGTGTCAGCCATACAGTCAATTATGGACCACAGTTACCATTCATCTGCAAACATGTTCAGCCATACACCTCCCGTGCTTGCCTGTACCTCTGATCAGTATCTACTGAACAGGTTGGGTCCCAGGACCATGACCTGTGGGATGCCATTTGTGACTGGCTTAGAGTTGGACATGGCACCCACAACTCTCAACATGTGTGTTTGATCTGTGAGCCACTTGGCCAACCATCCTGTGACATAGCTGGTAATGTTCAAGCTGGTATGCTTGTCCATGATGACAGAGTGGGGAATGGTGTAGAAAATCCTTTGTGAGGTCCTGGTGGGCTGTGTGGACTACATTCACCTCCATCTATGTCCTTAGTAACTGTTTGAAATAAGTTAACTAGGTTTAGGAGCCAGGATCTGCCTATAACAAGGCAACATTGTGGAGTCCAGTGTCTGGAGGTCTCCAATGTCTCAGTTTATGGGTTCCATGACAATTTGCTCAATAGCTCTGTAGACCAGGCTGAGTAGACATATTGGGCAATGGTTTCCAGGTTCTGTTGTGGCACCACCTTTGTGGAGCTGGATGACTGTTAGTGTATGCCATTCTTCAGGTACATAGCCTGTGGTATGCTTGTGTCTGGACAGTGAATGTAGGTGAGGGTGCAGTTCCTTATGGGTCTAGTGTAAGACACAGCCTGGGACACCATCCAGTCACATTGATGCTGTGTTCTTAGCTTTGGTGAGGGCTGTCTTTACCTGCATGTCCATGATGTCTGGGGCACTGCATCCTTCTGTGATGGACACAGGCCCTTTTGGGGGTGATGGGGGGGAGTTTACACTGAACTTGTCCGCCTGGATGTGGGCAATGAAAGTTGGTTTGGTGTATTTCTTTCCTTTTTTCAGTAGCTGACAGCATATTTGGAAGTTGACACCTACATGTCTGGTATAGCTACTGAAGGCTTTGTGGTTGTTATTCTTACATTCCTTGGCTATTTGTCTTTAAAAACTGTCCTTGGATTATTTTATGAGTGATCATTGTTTCTTCCTGATAATGATCAGTGATGCCTTTCCTTTAGTGAAGGTGGCTCTATCATGTGTTCGTTTCCTCCTTCTGTTGTCTAGCTTATTTATGGCCAACAACCACCTGATTGTTGTCCTATTTTTGGAGGAGTGCATCTTGGTTTTATTTGTGATGTCTCATTCCATGCATCCCTGTAGATGCTCATAGGATGCACTTGTAAATGATTCTGCAGATTGTATACCATTATCCTATAGCAAGAGGTCTTTGGAATGTTCCACTTTGGTCTTGGGAAGTGTGCAGTTTGGTTTTGCAAATGTCTTCACAGTGGTTTCATTGACTGGGTGGGGGGGCTGGATGTGGATGTCCAGTGTGATTACTTAATGATCTGATATTACCAGCGAGTGGTTTATCTCTGTTGTGGAACACTGGTACCCCATGTTGGTGATGATCATGTCCAATATGTTGTCACCTCTAGTGGGCATGGTGACCAGCTGTTCCAGGGTGTTAGAGTTTTTAAACTCTAAGAAACATTGGGCAAAGGACATTTTACATGAGTAATTCCACCGCTCAATGTTTGGGTAGTTGTAATCTCCTCATATAATGGTGTTTGATAGGACCTTTATATTTTCCACTGTTCTCTGGAATAGTGAGTGAGGTTCCTGAGACAAGGTACGTGATTTGTAGCAGGCTACAATCTGATGAGCAGCTTTGCCCAATGTTAGTTGCACTTGCATGGTCTCCAAGGTCTCATGCTGTGCCACTAACCTGAAGGTGTGGGTATCCATAAGGTAAATGGGTACACCCCTTCCTTTTGTATTTCCCTCATGGTTTTGGGTCTGAAAGTCAGAGGGATTGTGAGTGTTTTACGTGGAGCATATCCAACAGCTCTGTGTTTGACATAGCTTTGTATGTTAGGCAGTGAACACCTCTGAGTAGGAGATATGCAAGGGAGTACGGATGAAACATTTTGAGATGGTCTGTGTATGGCTTGTATTTCAGGCCACTAATGCTCTTTGTGAGGTATTGCTGCTGGATTTCCAGTTGTTGTAGTTGTCTTGTGAGGTACATAGCAACAGTGGTGGTGTACTCTATTATAGTTCTAGTGAGTGATAAGTAGAGGGGGACAATGTCCTCTTCTATTCTGCATGAGACACATTTTGTGATGAGGTGTGCCACATAGGAGGGTTTCCTGACTACTGTGGGAATGTGATTATCACAGTTGTATCCACTGTCCACCTGTGACCCAAGGTCTCTTGTCACACTTTCAGTGTGAAGTATACTACCACCTATGTTGTAGTTCTTGGCTACAGAGTTTTTAATGAAGGGGATGACAATGCACCTTTTGGCATTGAGCTAGAGCCCATGGCTTTGACAACAGCCATCTGTCTCAGTGAGGCCCTTTTGTAGGATGTCCACATCTTTAGTGTTTACAATTATGGCTCCTAGTTGCAGTCCTCTGGAAACTTCAGCAGCCACAGACCTTCCATGTTAATATTTACTTTAGGGACGTAGATACTACACAGCCTGGGAAGTTATCCAGTCCCATGGCTGCTGTGATACTGGCTTTGGAGAGTGTTTTTACCTCTGCAGCCATGATGACAGCAACGTTGCAGTCTTCCATTATAGAGATGTGCTCTTTCATGGGTGAGAGGGGGGTAAAGTTAACACTGATCCTATCTGCCAGGATGTTGGCAATATCAGTTGGCTCTGTACATTTAGTGCCATTGAGCTGTAACTCAGAACAGATCTGAGTGTAACCATGACATGGGCCTGTCTGCTGGGCAGAGATCTCCTGAGAAGACAGTATGCAACAGAGTACAGATTGGGTTACATTCAGTCTTGTTGCAT
Source organism: Protopterus annectens (assembly GCF_019279795.1). Taxonomy (NCBI): domain Eukaryota; kingdom Metazoa; phylum Chordata; order Ceratodontiformes; family Protopteridae; genus Protopterus; species Protopterus annectens. Next base: position 213,385,607 of record NC_056729.1, on the reverse strand, counting down.
GGGGCAACTATTTGAGGCCAGTAATCCTCTTGTTAAGGTACTTCATTGGTCTTTCTAGCTGCTGAACGTGCCTAGTCAGATTAATCGCAAGTGTGTTTTGGTACTCTCTGACAGGTCTGATGACAGCTGAGTAGTGGGAACCTCCTTTGACCCACATGCACAGACCTTGGCAGTTTGTGTGAACACATAGCATGATTTTCTGACCACTTTGTGAATGTGTTTCTGGACGTAGAGATGACTATCGACATTTGTCCATAGATCCCTTGTTATCACATCCATAATTAGCCTAAGTGTGTGACCATGCCCAGTATGACCTTTCAGTATGTTTCTGCCTGACATTTGCTTCATTTCTTTAAGTGTGTGAGCATGCCCAGTATGACCTTTCAGTGTGATATTGAATGAAATCCACTACATTTGTTGGAGTGTGTGAGCACGCCCGGTATAGACATTTATACTATATGTGTATGGAAAATCAAGTTGTATTTTTACAGCAGGGCTCACCTTTGTGTCATAGCTCAACAGGGATCATGCTGTGCCTGCAGGGCTTCCATGAGACACTTTGCATAGACTTATCAACATTTCCACATACAGGGGGGGGGGGCAGCTATTCTTTGTGCTTTTCTACCCGGGGGCACACCTGACTGTTACTGTGGGTGTACATAGGATGTGGGTTTCACCTAACACTTATACACATTTGCTATGCATGCACTGCTATGTATAGGACACCATTTCATTCTGTACTGTTGCCTATCGTACTGGCTTGAGGCATACTACTGTACTACAGATCTTAGCGTCCAATGTCACACATATTAGCTTGCGACTTCATAGCCTACAACCCACATCACACCACCTGGCCTGATGTTCTCTGTCTGCATAGGCGTGTTGGGGAGGTTACCCATTTGCCTCTTTAGGGGCATGATACAGCATTTCTTTGTGTTTGCATTATTGTACAATTGTTCTGCTGTGTCTGTGCCACTGAAATGCTATCATGGCTCAGAGGTTCAGTACTGTGACTATAGTGCACAGTATCCTGGGTTCGAGCTGTGTCACTGCTTTTTATTTTCATGCTGGGCAGACCAGACTGCTTAAGGAACAGTAAAGCAGATATGAGCATGTTTAACTGACTTTGCTCAACTTTGCCCAACATTGCTCAACGTTGCCTGACGTTGCGCTAGTTAGCACGAGCAATTTTGTTTACATATACTAGATATTGATAAAAGCTGCTTAGCACTGCTATATATTGCTTAACACATGGCAATCATGCCTCAGGTGGTGCTGCAGGGCTTCCTATGTTGGATGCACATACTACACTCCCTATACATGTTTGGAAACAGGTAGTGTCAAGTTAGGCATCCCTTTTATTTTATGTGCGAGTCAGAGGGAGGTATCATTTCCAGGGTTCCTGCTGAGCCAGTGCATGTGCTATGTGTTGCCTCTTTGCCAAGGCCAAGGCATACTGGGCACACCTCCTTCTGCCTACTGGGGCAGGCTCAGGTTGTTCCTCCTCTGAGTCACGCTGTGCCTGTGCAGGTCTTGGCAATGGTGAGGGGCTGTTTGGTCCTGCCCCATGCTGTTCCTGCTTCAGCTGGTTTTGCAGGATCATATCATGTAGCATGGTACATACCATGACAATTTGGGTACATGTAGTTGGTGAGTACTGCAGGGCTCTACCAGATGTGTCCAGGCACCGGAACCATGATTTGAGCACCCCAAACACATGCTCGATTACATTTCGTGTTTGTGCGTGTGCCTCATTATGGAGTTCTTGTTCAGGTGTGTGTGCATTTCTGAATTTCTGATGGGTGTCATCAGCCACGGCTCCAGTGCGTATCCAGCATCCCCCACTAGGTGACTGTCAGGCATGTCCCCATTGGCAAATGTCTGGTACAGCTGCGACAGATGCCAGATATGGGAACAGTGGTAGCTACCAGGGCAGCCAGCACACACATTCAGTATTATGCCATGGGCATCACACATGACCTGGCAGTTGATGGAGTGGAAGCCCATGCGGTTGATGTAGGCCCTACCCTGCTCACCAGCTGGTGCTTTGATGTGTATATGCATGTAGTCAATTGCACCCACTACCTCAGGGTATTCTGCTTTTTGATGGAAGAGATGCATATTGCTGGTCAATACCTCATGGGAATTGGGGAAATATACATGATCACCGACATGTGCTGACATGACATTCAGGTACTGGTGCAGTACCCTGGATGCTGATGCCTGTGAAATCCCCATCATATCACCAGTTGGTCTCTGGAAGGTACCTTTTGCTAGTATTCTTAGGCCGACACATACCCTGGTTTCCACTAGGATGGGTTCCCCTCTGTTGGTTCTATGTGTGAGGCGTGGCCTGCACAGCTGAACAATTTGCTGCAGGAGCTCTCTGTCCACTCTATAGTGCTCCACTATCTCCAGCTCATGTAGACCCTGGTAGGTTACCCTGGGTCTGTACACTCTTCTCTGTCTCCTCACTGTGGGTTGCTCAGCAGCATTCGCAATGGCACCACCCTCAGCATCTTGCACACGTTGCCTTATAATAGCAATGGCAGCCCCTAACATTTTTTGTCTCAGTTAAGCTTTTTAAGTTTTCACTTCTCTTTGTAGACTGCAGTGTTGCAGTGTTTCTGAGAAACATATGGGAGAATGTTGTTTGCAGAGTTTTAAGTGCTGGGCTGGGCTGGGCTAGTGTACTGCCTGTGTATTTGGCTGATTCTGATTGATTTAACCTGGCAGTTCTGCTAGTTCTCCTTGGTTAACTTCCTACTACTTCTTTTCCTTCCTTTTCCCATTTCTGTTTCCACAGGGGGTAGCGCCGCACAGACACGCGCAAACACGTGCACACGCATGCATACACGCACACACAGGCTTACACAAGCTTACACAGACTTAGGCGGGTGAACATTCATGCATACAGGCTTAGACAGCCTTACACAAGCTTACACGGGCGCACACATGCACACAGGCTTAGACGGGTTTACAGGTGTGCACACGTGCACACACAGTGTAAGCAGCTTTGCAAGAAACTTTAGTGATAGCCACGGCGTACACCTTCGGTCTCTGGGTTTCAGTTTAGACAACTGTAGACATGCATCTTCCAGTCCTGAGTAACTCACAGAAAACACATGCCACTCTGCTCCAATAAGCTTACAGTCTTTTTGATACATACCCCCTCATGATGTCACCTATCTTCTACTCTGTTACTCCCCTAATCCTACTCTTACACTCTAGGGACATGGTTCACATGGCAGGGAAAATTGGGATTCACTATCCTTATACTCTTTTGCATAGGATTGCCTACTAATGCTTGGTTACATCTCTCAGACTGAGCGTCTCCCCTTAGCAACTGCTGCTCAGTAGCCATGTTGTCTTCAGCCTGCCATTCAGCTGCATGGCAGATGAATATTTTGAATAAAATCCCTATTTGTGGCTTTTATTTTTTGTTTTTCTGGTTTTTAGAGCTCTGCACGTTTGTGCGATGCTGCGCTATGCTTAAACATTGGAGATTGAGGAAAAACAAATATTTTTTATTATTTTGCAACAGATGGAAATGCCAATGGCTGTATATTTGGCCATTGGCATGCTTCCTCAACTGGATGCATCCTTTATTTGGAGCTGTCATAGCTCCATTTTGCTATTTGCAGAATGGTACTCAGTTGCCAACCGAGTATATTTCTGCAAATAACACTACTCTTACTCGGACTGGTTAGTGTTTCCTGGATCGCAAATTTACCTCATTTGTATAGCTTTCAGCAGCAAATGAGGTAATTTGCATGAACTACGCTGTCCATGCAAGAGTCGTTTTTAGGAGCTCACTTGCACGCCCCTGCCGGCTGTTCCTGGATCATTCGGCAGACATGTTGGCTGGCTGGAGTCTTACTCTACTCTTAGACTCAGTGCAAGCCTTCGTGAATCTGGCTCCATATCTTAACACTGTGATGTAACAGATATCACTCATATTGCCACAATCAGTTTATATACTTCTACAGCGTCTTCTTATGTTTTTCCTTTATGTTCAGTACAATAGCGATCTAGTTCATAGTCTTTACATATTGAGCAGAAAAACAAGACATCCATTTCAGCCTTACAGGGTAATACCTTAGTTTACAATTTCTACAGAAAATATCAGTAAATAACTTGTTTCTTAACTTTGTATACTCAAGCCATGCTAACAAAGCGTGCTTAAGTTCTTCCATTAATACCATTCTTGACAGCAGTGAATTCCTGCGACGGATCTTGAATTGATATTGTAGATATGCTAAGCAGAAATCCCTTGTAGATGTATGATCTACATGAGCTGCTTCATTAGCATTCATTGATTAGACCTATGCATAACAGGTCACAAATGCACCTACCAAAATTTTATTAGCATCCCTGTAATCGCAAAAATTCTCTGATCACACTTTTAATACTGGATTGGGCTTTATATAATGTCCTTTGCTAAATAAATGCCTAAATAAGTATTACTAAACAATTTCCTTGGCTTTTTCAGTACAATACTCTCATCTTAAGCCACGGGGAATCAAACAAGGTAACTTCTCAGGTTATTCTTAGTTCCTCCTTTACATAAATAGCTGTGAAGAAGATAACCTCAATAGCCTCTTCAGCACTTTGCTTCTTGTAGTAAATAAAAAGTTTGAGATCATAAATAACACATATTTCAATGCATAAGTGGCTAATGGATACATTTGGCTTCCATGGTATGAACTCAAGCAGCTAATGTCAACTCCTCCAGCTTGGACTCCACTTGCAAAGTACGGGAACAACCTTGTTTATCTGTGCTTTCACATAATCCATATTCCATGAGAATGTTAATCCAAGATATTTAAGGGGGTTTACCAGTATAATCTCCTCCACTTTCAACTAAATTTGTCTTTCTTTATTACTCACATTATAAGCAATCTTTTTTTTTAGACATATACCACTAAATACTTTTCTTACATAAAGGTCTTTAAAACTTCCAATTTGGCATCTCTGAGCACCATACATGGTGGCCAAAATCAGAATATCATCTGTGAAATAAAACATGTCCTTAATCTTTGAGACATCTCCTCAAATAGTTACATAGTATGCAATATATCTTGAATATAAATTACAAAAATCTAGGTGGCTAATATATAGCTTTGTCTGACACTTACAGTAATTTGAAATCTTTTGGACAGATGGTCCTTAGAAAATATTTCCCCTCAGTCCAAGATGGCAAGTGTATCATAAGTAATTCTTATTTTCCTCCTGGACATCTGGGAACTACTTCGATGCCTAAAGCTAAATGCAGACTAAAGATACACAAATGCTGCATAAAGCTTTTGTGCCTTCTCCAATGTATATTTATGACTGAAATGGGCAAAAATAAAATCTTTCTGCTTTTCCCGGTTAGGGGTTGCTACAGCGGAACTCCGGTCCGCTAATGATTGGCAGTGGATTTTTACTGTGCTGTGTTGCCAGCCCTACTGCAAACCTTCAAAGAAGGCATACCCATTCACACACACACCTACCTGCATGTCTTTAACGTCACTTGACCATGGGGAGGACATGCAGACTCCACACAGAAGGTGCTCCAGCCAAGAATCGAATGGGAGAACCTCTTGCTGTGAGGCCACAATGCTAACTGCTGCACCACCATGGCCTATTAAATGGGCAAAAATAAAATAATGATTGGAAATCAGTCTATTACTTTTAAAAGATAAATTATTTTTATATTTAGAGTCTTCCCCTAGCTGTAAGGTTACATTATAGAAGACTAGGATTGAGGATATTTATTTATTTAATAAAGTGACAGGATGGTATATATCAGGGTGCTTTTTTCCCCTCTATTATATGCAGGAATAGCAATGACTAGTTTAAGGAATCAAAGACTTTTATGTCATTATTACTATTATTATCATTATTATTATTATACTCTATAAATTGGCATACTAGTTACTTTATGCTTTCATCTTTATGTCCTAATATGTTTCTTTTTTTTATTCTGTCTAGGCAAGGGGATATGTCATATTTAAAATTACTAATGTATTTGCTGAAACTATCTTGCTCCATTTATTGTAGCATATTTCTTACTTTGCAACAACAATCTATTTTTTAAAAACAAGAAAATTAACAAGTATAAACATTTATAAATAAAACAGTAATACATTTAAAATAAATAGAGTCAGAATGCCTTATAAACATTTAACATATTTATAAACACTAGACAATCACTCTACAAGCCTAGCAAATAACCACTCAGTAACCAAAGGTGAGAATCAAACACTGCACCTTGTGTTTGTGAAGCAAACAACTTAGCATTATGCCAAGCTCAAAACCACTTTATATAAATGTCTTCAAAATAATTTATACATATATTTTCTAGCACAGTAAAATAGAATTAAATTTAGTAGTAATAGAAAGAATTTATACTTGAATATATCAGTATTATATGATACTTATGCCTTGTCAATAAATAATCTCCCAGGTTTTACTTTGAAAATTCTGTTGCGTAGATAAATAAATGTAGTTTAACAATTAATTGTTTTGATAATTTAGTAAAATAGAGTCTATAAAACATTCAAGTCTTGAGCTGCATAAGCTAATTATAATAATTCTGAAATACTCTTGGGCCATATATAAATAAAAAGCTTTAAACATTTTGTTACTTACACAAAAAGCTTTTTAAAAAATCTAAAATTAAGTCATCATTGTCTGGATCTTTATATGATTTAACTGTTTTTCATGGTGGACAGGATTTAATAAACCCTACATGTCTCACTGATTCCATACAATAGTGCATCAGTCTGAATTCAGTAAGTGGCTCACTTACTTACAGTGCTACATGACTACATCAACTTCAGACAGCCCTCCCACAATCCTCTTCTTAGGAAACACTGATGATGCCATTATCTATAAAGTGCAATGTGACAATGCTAAAATCAGATTTCTGTGGTGGTCTGAATGTTAAGTACTGTGCTCTTGAACCTCTGCGATTTGATAGCTAGGGGTATTAATCTTATAGCAGTCAATGTGTGTGTGTAGTCAGAAGAGCCTGTACCAAGGTCCTGCTGTCCTTACTTCTGTAGCATTCTTAAGATGCTTTTACACTGCTATATGACTCCTTAGTGATTGCATACAGCCCTCCCAACACCTTTTTCACAGTATACACTGATGACATCATCCTCATTAAAGTGCATTCTGACAATATTAAAAATCAGTCTTGTACAGTGGCAATAGCAATAAGTATGATGTTCTTCAGCTTGGGTAAATAGGTAGGTAGGGGTACTTTTCTCACAACTGTCAAGTTATTTATGTGTTCATTCATTGAACTATTTTCTTGGATACATTGTTACATGGGAATGTGAGTCCACAGCTGTCACACATTCTTCCCAACATCTTCTTCTCAGCATACATACTCTTTAAAGTGGACTCTGACAGTGCTAAGGACAGACATGTGCAGTGGTGCGAGCAATAAATACTATAGCTATATAAAGGGTTTCTAATCTCACAACAGTCAACTTTAGACTGTTTGTGTGCTCTTTCAACTATCAATCTGGAGACAACTTTACACTGGGATGTGAGGCCACAGCTATATCACACAATCCTCCCAACTTCTTCTCAGCATACACTGATGATGTTATCCTCTATAAAGTGAACTCTGACACTGTTAAAATAAGATATCTAATGCTGTTAAAGTAAGACATCTATGGATGTATGGAATCCAGGTTCTGGACCTAAACAGGTGTGGTGTTCAAATCTGATCTCATTCAAGTGTTGTGTGTGTGGTTGATGGTATATTTACAGTCATTGTGCAATGTTTTGAATCTGTTTCCATTTGATTCCCGAGCAGGAGAAGCTTTTACATACCCCTATGACTCCAACATCCCCTTTTTCCCCTCTGTCCACATAACATCTTTTCAGCAGAGCAATGAATATGTTATCTCAAAGATCGATATGCACATCATGAAGCAGAGCCCCTCCATTACCCTCTGCAAGCCATCTCCACACCACTGGATGTGTGATTGCTAATTCTGCAATGGGAATGTGCATCTGCCAAATATGGTCACAGGCAGTCCATAACAAAAAATGAAATACATACACATGTACACACATAGCACTATTATTCTCCATAGTGATTTGGGTTTAAATGGTATAATAATAGCTAGGATTTCATGTTCTCTTGGTTGTTAGCCTAATAATGTCCTATGACTCTCAGAACATTGCAAATGGCAATGTTGTTATCATCCATATGTGCCATGTTGAGGTGTGGATGTACTGTAGACCTATAGCAGTGTATTCCAGTCTGCAATTTAAGCTACTCTGTTGATGGACAATGTTGCCATTTGGTTTCATGTTCCCTTCATAACAACTGTAGTAATATGCCTCCTGAGAACTGGGGGCATGGGATGATGCTATGTATATTGTTACCTTACTAAGGAATGGGTTCTTGTGGTGGATCATATCAACATTCTGCACAGTTCTCATGTAACCATTACAGTGACAGCTGCAGTATGGCACAGGTGTGCATGTGTATACCTAGCACACGGGAAGGATACCTAGCATACAGGAAGGTTATCTGACATACAGCAATATTACGTCATACTGATTACATGGGCACACACACCTGAGTTCATCCATATGTTGTAATGCTGCTATATACACAAGCATATGACATGTTCAGATTCACTTGCATCCCTTGGGAATTCATTGCATGCACTATTGTGTTGTTATTCACAAGGATTATACAGCTTTTCCACGGCAGCACTGTGTGACTGTCAGCATTTGTGTCATTTGCTCTTCTGCATGAACTGCATCCACCTCAGTTGCAATGTGTCCATATATGTTGTCAGGGTCCTCACCCACACATTTCCACTGATGAACATATAGGATTATGATGTACAACTAATGCAATGATGTGAAATGGGTAGAGTTGTATGATTATGTTAACATTTCTACTGTGTCACATATGATTCCTATTAAAGGTTTTATTTTGAGGTGATGTACAACCTGAAATCAGATTGCACTATAGGTACAGATATAGTGTGAGTGTACTACACCATGAACATACCTCTACATCACATCACTATTAACAATTGATAGTTTGCATGAACACATATGGATTTATGTCAGGATTTCGTAGCAGTGTAACATTTTCACTGGCAATGTCAGGGGGACAGTGACAGTGTGACACATGTTGAGGTTTAATATGTACCTATAGAGGGTGCACTATGTATTATTTTATGCGTACAATATCACAGTAACAGCTCCCTCAATAACTGATACATGACATTCCACTGCTGTACTTTCTGTGCACATGGGCATAGTTAATGCATTGTCATCAGTCTCCCATACTGTTGTAACAGTCAATATAATGGATCACTTCTTAATTCACATATCAATTGCAGATGCTTCAGGCAATTGCAGATGCTTAAGACAATATCCAGTGTTATTACATGTTGCAGATGCATGCAATACCCAACTGTGTGTAGGGAATCCACTTATAATAGTGTGGTGTTTGCATGTGTTTTCATCCATATTGCTGATACATATGTCAGCCAGTAATGCTTTAGTCAGCTATATCACATTTGGCCCAATGAGCTTTCACACATCTGGTAGACCTTACAGAACTGGGATGTGTAACCATTAGGATTTGACAGTGCGGACTTCTATTCAAGGTATTCTACTAGATTCTTGTAAATACACACCTGAATGACAACTTTTCCTGCATGGGTTTGATTCTTGTAGGTGGGGATTGTGGCTTATGTGTCATGCAAACCTCTCAACTGTCCCAGTCTCGCCCTCATTTCAGCTCCATTTTTAACAATCTCCATTTAATCCCTCCAAAAAGTGGTCATTTTCTGGAAGGGGTGGTGAATTCTCCCTTGAAGAACATTGACAATCATTACAGTTGAACATGTTTTTCCTGCAGAAAGTGTATAAGTTGTACTCAATTATTCTGTCAATGCCACAAACTAATAGTCATGATATTTTAAAAGTGTTCATGATTGTCTGTGTTTTTATTATTTATCCAGGAGTTTGTTGCTATGTGTACCTGATTGGTTGAGAGTTATGGTGACATGAGTCATAGTCAAGCAAGTCGTTTTGCAGATCTTCAGAGAATGCATATGCCCCTATATAGTGTCCATGCTAAATGTCCTCTCCAGTGATCATGCCAGTGATGTTTATATCACAACCATTCACCTCCATTGACAGGTAAACTTGTGTGACCATCACATAAATACCATCATGTATGTTGATATAAAATATGTGCGCAGGAGGTGTAAACTGCAGTATGTACTGTGCTATCTTCATATGTGCTTAATGTTATGCTACTTAATTGTCCTGAAAGTGTACCTACATTGACATATCCTTTCTTGGGGACATCGCCATATTTACCAAGCCCTCTTACTCTTTACTCATTCCTATTATTCATGTCTGTGCCCATTTTCATCAGCACACTTTCACTGACCAGTGTATGATTCCTTGAATTTGGCCTTGTAGTTTACACTCATTATTTCATTATAGAAATAATTGTTGTTGTGTAACTTGCACTCAGTACACATTTTTTACTTTGTTATTACTGCTTTTATTGCAATATTTTCCACCCTGGATGTCATTGTGGCTGCTCGTGCAATCTCACCTAGCAGGTTTACTTGTAGGCAAATATGAATGTTTCTTGTTTCTGTGGTCATGCTGTTCTGAATGTTTTCTTAGTAGCAGCACCGTTACTGGCAATGAAACCTTGCTTGTGATCAAATAAGCACAATGATAAGCATAAATATGCAATTAGTGCTGCTGCTCATTGCACTTACGTAAACTCCATGTAGGCTCCGTGCAAAGCCTAAACACAGTTTATTTAATTCCCTGGAGTCTCTAGAATTTCAGTTTGCATGTAATGGAGCATAACTCTGAATGATGCGCATGCAATGTTTGGGAAGGGACAAATAATCTAAATAAGTCTGCAAATCAGTAATACTGACTTACTTATCAGTTCAATCACAACGACTGAAAAAATAATGAAAATGTTTGAAGCACGAACCCTGGGATTCACAAGGAATTAGCACAGCCACTCAGGCCTGAGGTTTTCTCCTTGCTAGGGCTTCAGTGCAGAGATTATTCTCACAGACAAAGCTGCATGTTGCTGGAGATTCGGAAATCTTTCATCTAAGTCAAATTTGACTCCTCTAGAAGGAAAAAGCAACTACCAGAAAAACATGACAGTAGTCCTAGATGCAATGGTATTTAGTATGCGTATATACATGTGGATATATTTGTGCATACTTGCAGGGACATGAATGAGTCTGCATGACTATGACTGTGTGTGCTAAAATTATTGACTGCCTGGTTTGTCAAGGGAGGGGTTAGGTAAGGTATTGTGACTCTTCCTTTTTTAAATGTCTATGCGAGTGTGTGTGTGTGTGTGTGTGTGTGTGTGTGTGTGTGTGTGTGTGTGTGTGTGTGTGTGTGTGTGTGTGTGTGTGTGTGTGTGAGTGTGTGCATGCATGTGTGTGTCTGTGTATGCTCACGTGTGTATGTTGGAGTTTGTGTTAGTGAGTGTTTTCAAGACAGTGAGTGAGTGTGTGCAATTTTTTTAGACGGTGGGTGAGTGGATGTGGGTGGGCATGTGTTGGAAGGTCTGATAGTGTGTGATTGTTACGAGTGTGTGTTTTATTTTGTGCATGACCAAAATGTGTGTGTGTGTGTGCACATGTATATATGTGTCTGTGTGTGTGTGTGTGTGTGTGTGTGTGTGTGTGTGTGTGTGTGTGTGTGTGTGTGTGTGTGTGTTTGAGAGAGAGAGAGTGTGATTCTGAGAGTAGGGGGTGTCTTTGCTAGCACGATGCATGGACTGCTAGGGAAAACTCTATCATTATTCAGTCTGAGAGCACAGTGTGGATTCAGAGACATGGTAATGAACTTATAATGATGGCTTACTCATTGTGCCTATACCTGTATATCTGTGACTCACATTTTCTTGCTGCCAGTCTAAATGATCTTCCCATGGTGGTCAATTAACATAAGCAGTGAAGCTTTCACTGAATCCTATCTTGGATTTAAATAATTATTTACATCTTCGACCTTCATATAAGAAACTCTTGCAGGAGGCTTCTGTATTTATTTGATAATGGCTATATATACTGAGATTTATTTCTTTAATTTGTTTCTCTAATTTCACATTACATTTATTAGTAAGCCCTCTTTTAAATTCAGTTTAACAAGTCTGTCTCTCTTTGCTTTTTATTTCTTTAAATCTGATGTATGAGATGCCCCTGAAATTCTTCTTTAAGAAAGAACAATAGATGTCTGTGTTCATTTGGGAGGAATACATCAGTTTAAAAACTGTACAAATGCTAGCTGGCATATCTTATTTCTGAAGAGTCGAGGTTTGTTTCCTAAAAGATTTGAATTTAATAATTAGTTACATTTCCTATCACCTAATTTCTTAGTTTAAGCCACTTAATAGTTTAATCTCAGACAGACCTGAGAAATGTCTTGGTTGGGTAATAGAAATAATCATTGCATGGGAGGGAAAATGAGAAATCATTATACTATCTTATGTTACATTTTTTAAAGCTCTTTGGTTTTGCTTATAACGACATTAAATGTTGTTGTTAAGATTCCCCCGGATTCACGAATCCTCCATGCTGGACTACTCTAGTCCTGCACGGAAGCGCCAGTCTAAGAGGAGGACGGCAGCACGCCAAGCATATTAAGGAAGGTATGCTGCCTGAACAGATTATGCTACATGGAGTGTGGACAAACTCTCAGAATAAACACACCCCTCCAAAATAGAACAGAAGAATGTGTACATAAAAGAGCGAGACCGCTCATAAGTGACCGAATATCCCCACCAACAGTCCCCATGTGTTCAACAGCAACAGTACACTGAAAAAAAAACATGAAGAAACCCTTGTAGTAATGTATTTAAAACTCCGAGTGCAGCTAACCTTAGGTGCGCAGGTCTGCCCATCACTCAGCTACGGGTAAAGCAGCATGAAAGGCTGAAGAGGATAACAAGGAAGGTATAGCAAATAAAGCAGCACAGCAATAGCATAGTGGTCAGAGCATCTGCCTAAAGAGGAGACAGTCCTAGCTCGAGTCCCACTGCAGCACATACCATTTACCATGTGTAATCTGTATATGAACAGTTATGTACATTTTATTGCTGTAGAACCTACCAAATAACAATTAAATGTGAACAGGAGTACTGCATGACATGCACATGTGAAGAGTCAGTACCATAATGAATAAGTCAGCAATAAGCAGGCATAAGCACAGATAAGTAGTAGTAAGCATATGTAAGCAATAGTAAGCGTGTGTAAGTGCATATGGATGGGGTGAAGCACCGCCGATACAGATCAAGCAAAGGAAACGCTAACTGCATGTAACACACTGTGACTGGAAGTCACCAGTGCTAACCTCAGCGCAAACCCACTCACAACTGCTGGAAAGTGCCTTAAGCACACCGTATCAAATGGCCTGTGTCACTTGTGGATCTGTGTACACTAACAGAGTCAGTCGTAGGTATTGCAAAGCATACGTGGTACACAAGGATGGCCGGTATGCACATGAAACATAGTACCCAGCAATACCAGTCAACATTACTGGATATGTAGCTAAAGAATTAGAGGTATATGTGTTTGTATGAATACCCATAACTATATAGATATATACCTCCCCTCTCTGTAGTACAAATGCATACATACATAGATAGACATATAAATAAATACCCACAAATACAGATATACATATGCAGACACCCGTACATCCATGTCATTAGATATATATACAGCAATATATATATATATATACTGATATATATATCTATATCATGTATATATATGTGAACATATATATATATATATATATATATATATATATATTTTGTGCTTGAAATTCCTTTATACTGTGTACATACTTTTCATGCTTTATTTTTGAATTTGTGTATATATTTTTCATGCTTGTAATGCCTTATGTTTTATATATATATATGTATATGTACTCGGCCTCCACTGAAAATGGACATGTATCCAGTTGGACTAGCGGTTGTAAAAAAAAAAAAAAAAAAAAAAAAAAAAAAAAAATATATATATATATATATATATATATATATATATATATATATATATATATATATATATATATATATATATATATATATATATATATATATATATATATATATATATATATATATATATATATATATATATATATATATATATATATGTATATAAAAATATATATGTATATATTTATATATATGTGTGTAGATATACACAGATATATACCTATGATAAGATACAGCACCTAAGAATGACATATGTTCACAGGCCATGCCAATGGAGGTGAGGGGCCCAAGCAAGAAACGTGTAACACGTAGCATGAACTACCCCCTCCCCCAGCTGGACAGAGGAAAAATACAAACAAACCCACAAACAATGTAAACATTCCACTGCTCCCCAGACTACATTCAGGATACAACCGGGGGGGGGGGTACTGTGGACCCATGAAGTCTAATCTTGGAACAGAGACAGGAGCATCCCTTGCGGGACACCCCAACAATTGTCTTGTTATAGGTTAGGTTCATAGGTTCATAGGTTCACATTGTAGGCTATCTCCGAGGCATTTTACAAGCCTAGCCTTATAGTTTCCTAGGCTTACCACCTTTAGTATGGGGAACTATACCCATTATTTTGCTGTGCCTCTGTTGAGCAGTGACACTGAGGTAATCCCTGGGAATCCTGTGCGATGACCTATCAAGGTGGGGTGTGTACATACACATAATACAAGGGTGGGAAAGCCTGATGACCCATGGGTCGAGACAACATACTAGATGGGTCCCGTGAAGTGGAGAGTGGGCAGTGTTTACTGGTGTTTTTAGACCCGACCTGCACCCAGAGTAAGGATGTGTGCTGTAGAGGAGTTGCAGGGGGGGGGGGGGAACTATGGGTAACTAATTATGGGTCTAGGCATGCAGGTGTTTGGTGGAGTGGGTCTATATGGACAGCCCCATGGATGTAAGCAATAGTGTTCATTGGGTAGTGGTGCCACCCAACAAGCAACCACACCCACTGCGAGTCCCACTGCAGCACAGTCTACTGTACATGGCAAAGAATGGAATAACCAGAAATAGATGTAAAATGTGGAGGTGTGTGTGCATATATACCCATACCTACATGGAGTTATACCCCTCCCTCTCCATAGTACAAATGTAAACATACAGAGACAGAATAAAAGTAAATACCCACATATAGAAATATACATATGCAGACACACATTAATCCATATGTCGTTAGATATATATATATATATATATATATATATATATATATATATATATATATATGCGTGTGTGTGTGTGTGTGTGTGTGTGTGTGTGTGTGTGTGTGTGTGTATATATATATATATATATATATATATATATATATATATATATATATATATATATATAGGTTCACTCACTTCACTTTCTCACAATTCACTGACTTTCATTTCACTGACACTATTTCACTGAAATTCATTTCACTGAAACTTCATTTCACTGAAAGTTCATTTCACTGACAACTATTAAAAGCAATAAAATGATATCCCTTCCTTTCCCATTCCCCGTGCCCCCTGGAGTTAGAATATATAGGGTGGGGGTACATCCCCTGCATCACAGCGGGGCTTTGTGCAGCTAGCCCTTACTTTACTTTCTTTTACTAATAATATTATATCAAATAAGGGAATATCATGAAGGAGAGGCGGGGGCCCCACCCACCCACTCTCGGGGGCTTTGCCACCCTTCTAACAATATTATATTCTCAGGGGGGAAGGTATATATCTGTATATAGATATGTATACATACATATATATATATATATATATATATATATATATATATATATATATGTGTGTAAACATACACATGTATATATATGTATATATATATAAACATACACACACATATATATATATATATATATATATATATATATATGTATATATATAGCTAGGATATGACACAGCAGTTAAGAATTACATATGTTCACAGGCTGTGCCAATGGGGGTGAGGGGTCCAATCAACAAACGTGTAGCACGTAGCATCAAACCTCACCCCAGCTACACAGGTGAAACATACAAACACACAATACAAGTAAACACACCACTGCTTCCCAGACTACAGGCAGGATACTACCAGTGGAAGAGACCCGCCAAGTCTAATCTTGAAAAAAAACATCAATGTCCCTTGTTGGAAACCCCAAAAACTGATGACGATCAGAGTCAGTCCCTGTAATGATTTATCTAACCAGGCCGTGTACGTTCATGGACTACTATTTTGGGCATGCTTGATGACCCATGAGTTGTGACAACGTATGACATGGGTCCCGAGAAGTGGAGAGTGAGCAGTGTGTAGTGGTGTGGTTAGACTTCACCTGCACCCACAGTAAGGATGAGTGTTGTAGAGGAAGGACAGGTGGGGGAACTATGGGTATGCAATTATGGGCCTAGGTATGCAGGTGTTGGTTGGTGCAGTTTTATTCAGGCTGCCCCAGGGATGTAAGTAATATTGCAAATTGGGCAGAGCGTCCACCCATAGCTCTCAACCTCTTAGAGCAAAACCTCTGGACAGAACCTAAACTGTTGGGGGGACAAATAGGGACATAAATTAAATATACCATTTACAACCTTTGAAAGCTGATAGAATAATAGGTTATGCATTAGCATGACTCTTCTGAAGGATGTGGAGTCATAAACTCAAATACTTGTCTTTATTTGATTACTTCAATTCCCAGGTATTTGCCAGACAGGTGCAGATTGTAAGAGGAACACACCAAAATTAGGAAGCAAACCTCTGGACAGTCTGTGGAAACTGTACAGTTGACAGGTATTCTTTCGGCTAACGGGCAGCCATTCCTTATATGGGTCCCACCACAGCACAGTCCAGTTTACACGGCAAAGTACGGTATAACCATATGTGTTTTGCATAACCCACTATACAACACCTAAGAACACATGGTCGCAACACCCCATTGTAGGCATGTAAGCCGATCTAATTGGCATCACAAGGTATTAATGTAGTCTTCACCCCCACCCAGGGCTGTGAGTGTCCAACGCAAACACCAAATGCAGTGTATATGCACAGCTGGTTTCATAGAAGACATGGCCAGCTGTGGGCCTTCCCTGCAGCCAACCTGCACATCCCTGGATAATTCCCATACCAACTCCTGCCTTTGTGCCCTATGCACACCATGTACCTATCAGCCCCTGTTCCATTGCTATTAATGATTAAGGTTACATGTAGGTGTCATCCTCTTCCCCCACTATATTGCCAGTATCTGGAACCCCCGACCCACATGTAGTATCTCAGCTGTCCCACAGGACACATGTAAATAACACATGAAGGAACACCACAAGCACACTTGGATCAGCACAGGCTCACCACCTTGCAAAACCTTCCCCCCAACTCACACTCTATACCACTACATCAACTAATAAAACTGATGCCTCTTGTCCTGCCTCGCATACAAATCCCAACATCCGACAAACCTTCCCTATTGCTCCCCATCCAATTATTCCTACAGGCTACTATACAGTTACAATGTCACCCCCAATACCTACCTAACTACTCCTTCACTATTCCCCTCTACTGTACCACACAGGTATGGAATAACTACACCTACCCTGAATACCTACATGTAACCTATCCAGACCTGTTAAACAGGAATCCAAATTCACCTAACTGATCTTTGTCAACAGTCATGCCTGACCAGTAAACCTGACCTAAGCATGGATAATATCAACATGTCAACGCAAACTGAGCATGAATAATGGGGGACGTAGCTATGTTACATCTGTTACCCACTATGAATGTGAACACCCAAGTATTAAATGGAATAAGTAGCTGGGGTCAATGTGGAGCTCTACTCCCCAGGCCCTGCTGACAATAGACAAGCATACAGTCGGATTGTCCCTGTTGACAAATGTGAACTAAATGCACAAAGTTTTGCATGTGTATGCAGGAGCAAGTGGGTGTAAACCTGTTTGGCCGCTGGTATACAATTACCAAACTGGTGAAGCAATGTAGAGGCTAACTCAGTACAAGATGCTGCAACCAGAGGTCAGCAATGCTGTGCTTCACACAAACCAGCAGATACCCACCTACAAATGTTCTACAGTGTCTTAGTCACTCTATAGCCAACAGCTGTTGTCGTGGCCATTAACAAAATAATTTGCACTGGCAGGTTGCAACCCCCTGACCCTGCACACTATAGTCGACTTGAGTTCCACTAAGCCATGGCGGATACACATTCAGCTGCTGTGATCACAAACACATCATCCAGCACAGTCATCCAACAGTATAGGAAATGCATGTGTATATAGATTAATACCAGCACGTGTCCATTGCTCAGACACAGTATTATGAGCAGTCCATGTGCATCACAGAAGGGAATATTGATATATGGTGCACATCGTGGGGGGGGTGTGAGCGTGCTTCATGCGAAGAATATCACACCTGGGGCATTGGTTCTGTGGAACTGGGAGATGAGGCTGGCCAGGTGTGTGAGCAAACCACTGCTGCACAAACCCCTGGCAGGATGCTACCAGTGGGAGAAACAGTGTAGACCAGCTAGGTCTGCTCCAGACACGACAATAGGTCCATCCCTGGCGGGATGAACCAACAGTTGTGGGTCACATCGATGTCCCCACCAGAATCAGAGGAGGATCAAGGGAAGGCTGGTACATACATGGACTAAACGGATGAAGAGTCTGAAGGCGCTTGAGTCGGGACAGTATACCGGAGGAGTACCGAGACGTGCAGAGAGGGAAATGTGTGGAGGTGTGGTATGGCAGGTTTAGCAACTGGGGAATGGATGGATGCTGTGTACATGGAGCTCAGGGGCCAGGGGAAGGGAACACGGGCATGTCATTATGGTAGACATATGCAAATGAAGCAGAACAGCAATAGTGTTATGGGCAGTGCATCTGCCTAACTCGCAGGCATTCCAAGTTCGTGTTCTACTGCAGCACACTCTATTTT
Organism: Protopterus annectens; assembly: GCF_019279795.1. Classification (NCBI taxonomy): domain Eukaryota; kingdom Metazoa; phylum Chordata; order Ceratodontiformes; family Protopteridae; genus Protopterus; species Protopterus annectens. The sequence goes on along the minus strand of NC_056729.1, from coordinate 213,366,616 downwards.
CCATGTGAAATCCATATGTTAATATCATTGTGCTGTATAACCTACTAAATAACATTTATATTTGCACAGGAGTACTGCCTTAAATGCACATGTGAAGTGTCATAATGACTAAGGCATTAGTAAGCAGGTTTAAGCACAAAACATCAGTAGTAAGCATGGATAAGCAGTTGTAAGCATGTGTGCATGTATTTGCATGGGAGTAAGCATTTCCTACATAGATTGAGCTAAGTAGATGCTAGCTGAGTGTAAGGAAATGCAACTGGAGGTTAGCATTGCTCAGCTCTCCGCAAACCCGCGCACACCAGCATACATCCTCTCAAATGTCCCCTACTCACTCTGTATCCGACAGCCAGTGTTCTGCCCAGCAACAAACTATATAGCCTCTACAAGGCCAAAACCCAGGACCCTGAACATCATACACTAGATGAATTACCAGTAAACCATGGCAGCTGTACATATCCACTTATTTCACATACATATCATCCAGCACAATAAGTCAACAGCACAGGAAATGTATTAATATCACACTATACAAACACTTAATACATGAATCCCAGACATAGTGCGCTATAATGTGAGTACAAATAGGGATATCTGTCATATCCTGCTCTAATACACTACAAATGTTGCAAGTTACACAGTTATATGTAGTAGAACACAAATATTGAAGGAGCTGATAAGTCTAAAACACATACGTGTCGGCACGAATGACTAACCTCAGTCCTAAGGTCATCCATGTCAGTTGCCAAGAGAATGAGGTACAGGCCACACATATGAGCCGAACATGCATGGACATATGGACAGATATACATCTGTAAATGTAGAGAGATAGCCAGCTATAGGTATATATATATATATATATATATATATATATATATATATATATATATATATATATATGTGTGTGTGTGTGTGTGTGTGTGTGTGTGTGTGTGTGTGTGTGTGTGTGTGTGTGTGTGTATGTATGACTCACAAATAACCATATAACAGCAATTGTACATAGGTAGATATATATGTTCAGTGTATATATATATATATATATATATATATATATATATATATATATATATATATATATATATATATATATATATATATATATATATATATATATATATATATATATATATATATACATATATATATACATACACACACACACACACACATATATATATATATATATATATATATATATATATATATATACATATCTAGAGCTATATCGATGTCTAGTTCTATCCTTCTATATATATGGGTTTCACATATATAATTATATATATATATATATATATATATATATATATATATATATATATATATATATATATATATATATATATATATATATATATATATATATATATATATATATATATATATATATATATATATACATATATACATATATACATATACAGATAGACATGTGTATATGATTTCCACATGGGAACTGACTCCTGGCCCACTCTGTACAACATGACAGACCATGAGCACAGTTAATGGGGGTGGGGGCACAAACGAGGGACAAATGGTTGTTGTTGTTGTCTTTCGGCTTTTCCCGGTTAGGGGTCGCTACAGCGGAACTCCAGTCCGCTAATGATTGGCAGTAGATTTTCATGAACGCTGAGGTGCCAGCTTGATGTTCAACCTTCAACGAAGGCAAGCACATTTACACATGTCTTTCGAATGCCCACCCAACCACGGGCTGCTATCCAGCACATGCAGTACTTGACATCATGACCCACCACAACACAGCTACAATACTCCAACAGTAATCCAAGTCACCTGTACATGTCAGGGCAATATCTGTAACATATCATGCAGAAAAGCCATTGTACCAGAGGGAATGTACAATGTTGAAGGGGTACACATTACAAAAGTACAGATATGCACACACATCTGTACATTGACAATCATGTACAGTATATATATATATATATATATATATATATATATATATATATATATATATATATATATATATATATATATATATATATATATATATATATATATATATATATATATATATATATATATATATATATATATATATATATATATATATATATATATATATATATATATATATATATATATATATATATATATACATACACATATACACAGATAAAGGGTATTAGCAGCCATACATATGTAGAAGTAGTGTGGACGTTCTGGGTGCAATGTATATCCCTCAGCTACAAGCCCTGTAACTGGTACCTGTGACTTGTGTAGTGTGGCGACCAGCCCCACAAAGAGAATATTTACATTACACATATACCCACTCACAATTCAAAGGACATGTCACGACACACAGGTATGTATACACAGACAGCATTTATTTGTGTACCATACAATAATGTATGCCATTACTGACAGCACATAGATATTGATGTATATAAGCAGTGATGGATGCAAGGCCCACACAAAACAGTAGATGCAGACAGTGCGGATTTATAACATACGATGGTGTCCAGGCCAAGCCCTTCAATTCGTACAACAGTAGACAAAGGCTTTGCCTGCAAGATAAGTAAAAATCAACAATATCAGATGTAGTTCAGCAGCCTCCAATTACACACTGTAGTCACACCCTAGGGGGACATTCATTACTTGTGGTAATGTCAATGTATCTGTCACATGTATGGACTCTGACCAACAAATGTTGTGGGAGTCCACGTTATGACTGGGATGATAGCAGGAATGCTAGCAATAATTAATGATAGGCTATTACCTAACAACCCCTAACCGTATCACAGCAGGACTAAGCCTGCCATATATATGGAGGACAAAGGCAGGAACACAGGGCCATACTCGCAATATTGCTGTTACACACCCTGGAATACGCTGGTGTTACAGGATGCGTTGTAACGTACCCTTATGCAGGAATAATGCATCAAGGACACAAATGGATATAGCTATGTACTGATAGTACGACACACACACACTGCCAGTGTAATATCTGCCACAGGACCTGTGTGGTGGGCAGACAACACATGATAGGCACACCTCTGTTCTGCTAGAGGATATGCCCACAGTACTGAGCTATGCAGACAGACTGCATTCCAAGGTTAACTAGTATGTACACACACACCCTGTAACACCAGCACTATATAAAGCATAACAGCACTCTACTCATAGTCTCTCTGTATGTCCTGATTCTCTTACATATATGTGGCTGCCCTGAGTGTGCAGGTTCTCCTGTAAGAGGTATTGTTACCTGCTGTCTGTAACATTGATGCCCACAAACAGGAAGTGTGTCCATCACATGGGAATGTAAAGGGAATATGCCCACATGATGTAGGGATTCATAGTGAGTGGTTGCCATGACAGTGGTAATTGGAAGTACTACACATGTGTACTCAGATATATATATATATATATATATATATATATATATATATATATATATATATATATATATATATATATATATATATGGCAATCTGGATAAGTACATGTCCATATAGTTCCACCATATGTCCTGGATATGGAGTGTAGCCCTACCCCAGCCCCTATAGTCCCAAAATCATAATACAAGGGGGTGTCAGGTATGTATAGCAGGTATATTAATAGACTATTGCTACTGTCATTGGGATTGTCTTCACAGATATGGTGTGTGTGGAAGGTGACATCAACTCATAACATGTGTGCCATTGGCTACTGACAGACATCCTAAGGATATCATTGTACAGTACCTGTATGTATAGCAGGCATGACAGCCATGTCACAGCACAGGATAGGATACACCTGTGTGACAGTGCATAACCACAACCAATGTGAACACAGCCACAGCCACATATGGTATGCTAGCATAATAGTGCAGTACAGGGGCTATCTGTGCTACACCATCCTCATATGTGCCACTCACAGAATAACCCTACATATACTGGGCTGTTACACAGTTTGGTCTGATGGCTGTCTGTGGTATAGGACATGTGTGTGTGTATGGCCCTATAAACATGTATGGTAATATGGTACCATACAGTGGGGCAGCATGTAACACCAGATAGAAGGGGAGCTAGAACAATGACATCTCCCACAGTCTGTACACAGGCCATAGTACATATTAACAGTACACACACTGCCGACATTCACCATCACTACACAGACCTCAGTACTGTACAAACATCCACAGAATGTCCAGGTTATGGCATGAAATGTAACACCTACTGTACACGACATGTGTAGCAATCTGATATATCACTGGCTTGTTATCAGATATGATGATACTATTTACAGTGTACAGCACATATGCACCACTTCATGCATGACATATGTATAAAGGTTGACAGAGGTGTGGCTGACAGCACATACACAGGGCCAGTATAGACATGTTACTGTGATACCCTCATAAATCTACCATTGTAATGAGGTTTGTTGCAACATATGTCCAATGAGGGATATGTCGTCAGTAACTGTCATGGCCTTCGCCATCAACAGACTGCAATCCTCACACTACCTTCTGCATTCCACAGATAGATGCACCGAGGCCAACACTTGCAAACAAAGGCACAACACTGCCCTGTCTGCAGATGACCCTGCAGAAGGGGATTCTTCATATACATGGAACTGACATGGCAGGTATTGTGACATGTACGACAGGCATATCCAGACAAACACTGTAAAACTAACATTACTCCATATGCAGTATAGCAGCACTTACAGTCTGTAGTCAGGTCAGGCACATCCCCCTCCTATTTGTTGCCCTCTTACCACAGGGTATGCTGTTAGAGGTAAATCTCCAACCCAACTGACATGCTGTTTGCCAAACAACAGTTCTAGTTCCTGCTCACAGTGACAGACAAGGGCCAACACCACCATGATTTTACCAGGTATTGGAGTGCGTTTCCATGCAATTGGCTATGGGAATATTACCACAGCTGTTCCACATGCACTCAGCTACAGGAGGGTTGCAATTCATGCAGAGGCCATCAGCTGATCATGAGCATCACTTAAAATATACATGCTGCTACCTAAGCAAAGCAGGTGTGGGCATCCACATGCACCAGAGAGGGAGTGGGGGAGGCAGACAGAAGCGAATACATGTCAGGGAGGAGTGGGAGGGTAAAACTGAAGCATGTTTGTGTCACACACCTACCAGCACAGGGTATCAAACCCCCGACGGCTATGTAGTGCTATAACAGTTCAATGCAGTTATCAGATGCATCACATGGGTTATCTGGTGGGGAGCACTCAGAACATATATGTGATGGTGAGTGACATCTGCAACTGGGATACGGTAGATATACAGTAGGTGATGTACACATGCCTGTATGTATGAACACGTGCCAGCATCAACCCAGGCATACTCACACAGGGACGCACACACATTAACACACTTGGCAGGACCAAGAGTGCAACTCATCACTAGTGGGATTGCCACAACACATCAATGTGCAGGGAACACATGCACCACATGGGTCATATGGAGGTCATATAGGCAGTGTGTATGAGGGGGGATCAGACATCCGGAAGCATACTTCACTGTGCCCTGGGGGTGTGATGCATGTGGATGTGGACATACACACCATAGAACACACACACAAACACATAGGGTGCCAGTTCGGACATGCATGGGTGCATGTCTGCACGGTTGTATGGTGGTCAACAGTGCCAACAGGCTATACAAGGGTAGGCGATGGGTATACTTTGGCATCAGGCCACATGACAATGGTCTGCATTGTGGCTCTGGCCTGTAGCTTCTGCATTTGCCCACACAGGTGGGTATTGCATCCCTCTGCCAGTCATATGGGTGACTGTGTGTGGCCAATGCTGTGCATCATTTGCAATGTATGTGCTCCCTAGTCCATGGCTTGGATGGTGTCTAGGATGTGCACACCTCCCACATTCATGTACAGTGACATGTGAAACTGTACCTGGGGTGTCTGGCCCATGCTGTGAACACAGGTTATCATCAGATGTGCCAGTCTTTCCCACCTGTGGCAGGGACTGGTAATGGTCAGCAGATTTACCCTGCACCTACATTGATAGCATGCTGACAGCATTCTCTGATGTCAGTGACATCTGTCCATACAGGGCATGTTGTCAGGCATGGTATGTCCATTGTGAGTCACATGTGAAGGCACAGTGGGGTTGCTACCTGTGATTGGCTGGCCTTGATGTCACATCTGTGGGTATGGCTTTGCCTCCCAGCCTCTTAGATATTTACATCTGTTATCCCTGTATGGTTGACATTGTGATGTATAGTAGGGCCACCATAAATGTAATAAGCATAACCCCTCCACTTTGCCCACAGGTGTCACACACTCACACCCACCTCTACACAGGATATGTGTTACAAACACACACACACACACACATACACACACACACACACACACACACACACACACACACACACACACGTCATGTCTGGGAGTAGAACCCCTACCTAACTAGTTTACTACACCATATCACTACGCAGTTATAGAATGTACCACGGACATTACTGAAGTACATCTTCCCCAAAGGTGTATTTCAAAATGAATGACATCAGCAGGATTTGTAATTTGTAATTGCAAGTGAGTAGCCTATAATGCATTGCTCCATACACTGACATTGAAACAATCACAAAACATTTGGAACTGTCATGGATGGAGATGGAACCCTACCACCTTTTTAAACACACTACAGTGATGCCACTACAGTGATACTCAGTTACAGAACGTGCTACGGCGATTACTGGGCTATCACTTTCCCAGAGGTGTATTTCTAGGTGAGTGACATCAGCAGTCTTGCCAAAGTAGAGTATATGTATTGTATGGAGTGTGAGTAGCCTAAAAAGCATTGCTCTCTACTCAGGCAGACACACAGATGCACACACAACCACACACACAGTTGCCAGGTTTGGGGTTCGAACATCTACCTAACTAGTTTATCACACTACAGCAGTATTCTGTTACAGAATGCACTACAGCAATTACTGGCCAATCACTATCCCAGAGGTGTATTTTTAGGTAAGTGACATCAGCAGCCTTGCCAAAGCAGAGTATATGTATTGTACGGAGTGTGAGTACCCTAAAAAGCATTGCTCTCTACTCAGTCAGACACACACTCAGATGCACGCACAAACACACACACAGTTGCCAGGTCTGGGGTTCAAACACCTACCTAACTAGTTTATCACACTACAGCAGTACACAGTTACAGAACGTGCTACGGCGATTACTGGCCTATCACTTTCCCAGAGGTGTATGTCTAGGTGAGTGACATCAGCAGCCTTGCCACAGTAGAGTATATGTATTGTATGGAGTGTGACTAGCCTAAAAAGCATTGCTCTCTACTCAGTCAGACACACACACACACACACACACACACACACACACACACACACACACACACACACACACACACACACACACACACACACACACACACACACACACACACTCAGTTGCCAGGTCTGGGGTTCGAACAACTACCTAACCATTTTATCAACTACAGAAGTACACAGTTCCAGAATGTGCTATGGCGATTACTGGCCTATCACTTTCCCAGAGGTGTATGTCTAGGTGAGTGACATCAGCAGCCTTGCCAAAGTAGACTATATGTATTGTATGGAGTGTGAGTAGCCTAACAAGCATTTCTGTCTACACATTCAGAGACAGACAGGCACACACACAAACACACACTCACACAATTGACAGGTCTGGGGTTAATATTACTACCTAACTAGTCTATCACTACAGCAGTAAGCAGGTATGGGATGCGCCAAGCATATTACTGAGTGATAGCTCTCCCAAAGGTGTACTTCACATAGGATGACCTCAGCAGGCTTATCATACTTCTTCTATGGGGAGGGCAGTGTATGCATGGGCCATACCCCATTCATGTTGGGGTTGACATGCCACATGCGGGCACACATGGGGTCATATGTCACAGGTACATATATACAGCTACTAGATGGCTATTTCCTTGTACAGTCTTGTTGCACAGCTGACACATGCAACACATAGTCTGTCATGCTGACAGGTACTGGTGGTTATAATCCGCAGTGGGTTATATCCACAGCTCATGTGTTGGGGGCCCTTTGGCTGTGTGCTGGTTGGCTCAGGCTCACATGGCTCCTTGTCATTGTCACCCTCTTCAACACATCTATGCCTGTGTACCTGTAGCTTATTATAGTGTGTTGTCCTTACATATCTATCTGTATTCCTACCCACTGTGTGTGCAAGGCAGGTGTGGTGCATACTGACACATGTCTGCACTGAGAACTGCAACTGCCAGATATGTCTGGTCCACTGGTGTTTGCAGACATGGCCTTCTTGTGTGTGTGTGTGAGCATGCCCAGTATGACCTCTCAGTATGTTGTTGACTGACATTGCCTTCATTAAACTAAGTATGTGAGCATGCCCAGTATGGCCATCTGTGTTGCATGTCTGGATCATGTCCAGGTAGTTTGTACTGCAGTGCTGACCTTTGTGTTGTACACTGACAGGTAGCATGCTGTGTCTGCAGGGTATCCATTGGTCATTTGGCATTGACTGTTGCTATATTTCTGCATAGCAGGGGGAGACACCTTACTGTTTCTACTGTTCTACACAGGAGTAGGGGGGCGCACCTGACTGTTACTATAAGTGTACGTTGGATGGGGGGTGGCGCACCTGAAACTTGCACATGTCTGCTAGGACTGTACTGGTATGTCAGGTACTTCATTTTAGTCTGTAGTCTTACCTATCCTGCTGGCTAGCGGCTTACCACTGTACTACAGATCCTAGTTTTGTTTACCTACATATTAGTTTCTGACATCCTAGCCTTCGCAACTTACATCCAACTGCCTGGCCTGCTGTAGTCTGTCTGTGTAGGTCTGTAGTGGGGTTACCCATAGGGCACATTTAGAGGCCATAGTACAGCATTTGTTTGTGTTAGGCTTTACCTGTCATGTTGGCTGAGACTGTTGTTGGGTATGCGAACCTTCCTGACTGGCATGTGTGGCTGTTATGGACACCCATGTCACAAAGGCAATTTCCTGCAGTGGGTTTTGTCACCCTGTGTAGTACTGGCTATCATGGTGACTCCAGTATGTGTTACAGATGTCATGATGCCACTATGGGTGTCTACTGTCTGCTGCCTTGACATTCGGCCACCCAATTCCCTTGCATGTTCACATCCATACCATAGCTACAGGTAAAAAGACATTCTACTCCATTTGGCAATTAGTAGGTTGATTGACTTACCTTGAGAGTGTGCCAGACTTAAGCATGGTGCTGGAGGGCTGCCTATGTTGGATGCACATAGTATAATCCCTATACATGGTTGGGCACAGGTAGTGTCATGTGTGGCATCCCTTTTACTGTCTGTGTGAGTCAGAGAGAGGTGTCATTCCCTGGGTCCCTACTATGTCAGTGCATATGCTATGCATTGCCTCTTTGCCAAGGCATACTGGGCACGCCCCCTTCTGTCTACTGGGGCAGGCTCAGGTTGTTCCTCCTCAAAGTCACTCTATGCCTGTAAAGGCCTTGGCATTGGTGGGGGGGTTGTGTGGCCTTGACCCATGCTGTTCCTGCTGCAGCTGTTTCCGCATGATCATATTGTGGAGAATAGCACATACCATAACAATTTGGGTACATGTAGCTGGTGAATACTGCAGGGCTCCACCAGATGTGTCCAGACACTGGAACCATGACCTGAGCATCCCAAACACATGCTCTATTATATGTCTGGCTTGTGCATGTGCCTCATTATGGCATTGTTGTTCAGGTGTGTGTGTATTTCTGATGGGTGTCATCAGCCACGGCTCCAGTGGGTACCCAGCATCCCCCACTAGATGACCGTAGGGGATGTCCACATCGGCAAATCTGTGGTAGAGTTGCAGCAGATACTATATGTGTGAATCATCATAGCTTCCAGGGCAGCCAGCACACACATTCAGTATAATGCCCTAGGCATCACATACGAACTGGCAGTTGATGGAGGGGATGCCCCTGTGGTTGATGTAGGCCCTACCCTGCTCACCAGGTAGTGCTTTTATGCATAAGTGCGTGCAGTCTATAGCACCCACTACCCAAGGGTAGTCTGCTATTTGGTGGAAGAGATGCATATTGCTGGTCAACACCTCACGTGTGTTGAGGAAATAATACGTGCTTACTGGCATGTACTGATATGGCATCCAGGAATTGGTGGAATACTCTGGATGGTGATGCCAGGGAGATGCCCATGATATCCCCAGTTGTGCTTTGGGAGGTACCTGTGGCTAGTATACCTAGGCCTACACATACCTTGGTATCCACTGGGATGGGGTCCCCTTGGCCAGTGTGGTGTTTAAGGTGTGGCCTGCACAGCTCAACGATTTGCTGTAGGAGGTCTCTGTCCACCCTATAGTGCTCCACTATCTCCAGCTCATGTAACCCCTGGTAGGTTACCCTGGGTCAGTACACTCTTCTCTGTCTCCTCGCTGTGGGTTGTTCGGCAGCATTCACATCCTCACCACCCTCAGCATCTTGCACATGTTGTTCTATGTTGCCTGATGCAGCCCTTCTCATTTTGTAGGTTTGTTTTTTAAAATGGCTCCACTTGTATACCCTGGTGGTGTAGAGTGTGGAAAAACCAGGGGAGAAGGTGTTTGCTTGGTTTATAGTGGTGTTCCGGGCTGGTCTGGTCTGCTGCCTGTGTAATTACCTGATTCTGATACATTTTACCTGCCAGCTCAGCTAGTTCTCCTTGATTGCCTTCCTACTGCTGTTTTCCCTTTCCATTTCCAACCTGTTTAAGCCTGTGTGCACACCGCACAGAGTGCTCAAATGTGCACAGAGCTGCTATTTCCTGGTTTAACTTCCTTTTTCTTCCTGTGAAACCCAGTGTGCAGTGCACACACCCGCTTACACTTTGTAAGGAGTGTTAGGTAGTCTGGACACACCTCTAGCTTAGCTGTGCTAAGCTAGGAGCAGTCCCAAGCCACAGGGCTCCAATCCACTTACAGTATGCCTGACACCCCCCATGATGTCACCTATATCCTAGTCTTGCACCCAGCTATTTATACTCTTACACTCTTGGGACCTGCCTCACACCCTGGGGAAATCTGGGATTCATTATCCTTCCCCTCATTTGCATAGGATTGCTTGCTAAGTCATAGTTACATGTCCCACACTGAGCCTCCCCCCTTAGCAACTATTACTCACTGGCCAGGTTGTCTTATGCCTGCTATTGACTTGCATGGCAGAATACTGCTTTTAGTTAGAATGCTTATTTTAGGTCTGTTTTATTTTCCCCATGATCCCGTTTGCACGCCGCTGCCCTATGCTTAAACAGGCAAGATTGGCAAAATAAACTTAAAAGTTGCTTTTTTTATTATTTACACATTTTGCAATGCCAATGGCCTTCTAAATGGCCATTGGAATGCTTCATCAATGATATGCAGCCTTTATTTGGAGCTGTCATAGCTCTGTTTTGTAGTTTGCAGAAATGTACTCGGTTACTAACCGAGTACATTTCTGCAGACTGCCCTCGTCTTGCACTGACAGCTACCTGCTTCCTGGATCACAAATTACCCTAATTTGGATGTTTTTCATCTGCAAATGAGGGTAATTTGCATACAGGGGCTCAGCCTGTGCAGGATTAGCGTGGATCGCACATCGGCCATATTGCCGAAAATAGCACTTAAACTAATCCTGCACACTATAAAGGGCTTTGTAAATCCAGGAGATTATGCAATGATTATCTAAGAAACTCCAATTAGTGCTATATACCCATAAAGCCAACAAGTCCACAATAAGGAATGTAAAGGTTAGGAAAAAGATAAGGTTTATCTAATACAGACAGCATAAAAGTAACATAACAAAATCTCTCTTGTGTATTGTATTCAGCAGAAATAGTTGCAAACTTTCCATTTTTTACCTAAAAGCCCAACTTTTTCTTCTTACTGAAAGCAGTGACTATGGACTCTATCCATTTCTTCTGCAGAGTCATGTTGATATTGTAATATACATTCTTTGTGTACTAAAGAACATTTGTATCTGCTTTAGCCTTTGTGGTGGTGTAGCTCAGGTGACCCACATATAACAATTGGCTTTAATGCTTTGCAATGAGGCAGGATAGATAAGATGTCTTTGCTGAAAGTTGGGAGGCTGTGGAGTATCTCTATAATGGAGATCTGCTAGACTCCATAAATCAGAGAGATGATGTTGGTCCATACCTTTCAATGTAACATTTGTTTACAGAGAAAGTCTGACTTGGAACAAAGCCAATTTTCAGTGGAGGCCCGGGGAGGAATGCTCCAGATACATGTCTTTCTAAATGTGGGAGGAAACCAGAGCACCCAGAAGAAACTCACATGGATGCAGGGAAGACATGCAGACTCTGCACAGATGACACCCCAACTGAGAATCAAACTGGAGAACCTCTTGCTGTTAGGTGACAACGCAACCACTGCATGTCCAGATTTTTGCAGAATGTCCAGATATTTGCCTCATATTTTTGGTCTGTTCTTCATAAAATTTCTGGTTTAGTGGTAAATCACTGAGGATCGAAGTCACTAAATAATGACATGCATTTCAGTTTTAGAGTTTATATCCTTCAAGAAATGAATACTGACACAAAACCTGTTATTTTACCAACTTTCTAAGTTATAACAGTAACATTGTCCCTTTTGGACCTTTCTCCAACACTACCTTTAGGCTTTGACCAGGTTTCTCATGTTAAGCGGTTGAGAGGTATGTATTGGGTTGGAGTTTAGAGTAGATAGGAAGTGTGACTACTTCATGGGCTTGGGGTAGAGACACAAATCCACAGTTAATCAACCCTGCCTCACAGCCTGTCTGTTGTGAGCACATTTGGAGAAGGGTTGTAAGTCTTATGAAATTCCCCCACTTAGTTATAGTGTGATGGCTTACTGCCTAGCCTATCTCACTTCTCAGCACCAGAAAGTACTGTTCTTAAAGTCTGTACATGGAAATGTTGTCCTCTGTGTGCCAGGGCTTTTCTTGAAGGGAAATCTTCCTAATGTAGTAATACAAGGGAGCCTGCCAAGGAAACTGAAAGGATAGGTCTATATGGAGCTGGCATGTGGGAAGCCTAAAATCAGTAGCACGGTCAGAAGAAAAAAATATTTCTAGTAGATTTAAAAATAATAATAATAATAATAATAATAATAATAATAATAATAATAATAATAATAATAATAATAATGTAGCATTTATTTTAAGGAGACTAGTATGCACTTATGATTCCAGCAAAGATAGGTTGATGTTGGAGGAGGGATTAATTTTAATTAATATCTCATTTTGAACAATTTTTCTGGGTAAAATATAGCCCAGTAATTGATTAAGGTATTGTAACTCTGCTTTTGTGAAAATGTGCATGTCACACTAGAAGAACATTACTGATACTAATATATGCAATACTGAAGCCTTGTGACAGTATTACAACCAAAAAAGTTTGCCAAATTTAACTTAAAGAAGTTCCATAGAATTATTTCAGTTATCTTAAGAAATGTAGTATAATAATGTAGGATCATACCACTTTAAATGATTACCTGTATAGAAACTACAAAACCAAAACATACCTCAGACCTATTACAGTCCTAACCCATTGGTCTGGATTCAATAAACTCTGTGTAGGTTCCATGCAGAGCCTACACAAAGTGTTTTTGCATACGTGATACTACTCATCCCGTTGAATCACACCATGCATATTAATGATGCACGGAGTGCATAAGCAAGGTTTTGTGACTCACACTAGTGTTGCTGGCCACAAAACCTGTATTCTGAATAGGGATCATACCTCCCAACCTTATACTGCAAGAAATCTGGATAAAGACTAAACTAATGGAACATAGATCAAAAATAGGGACAGATTTACTATATTGTTCTAATAAGCATAGAAAGTAGATAGAATAATAGAATTTGTGTTAGCATTCATTTTCTGAAGGATATGAAGTGCAAATTTGAAATGTATGTCATTATGTATTGATGCCAATCTTCAGTGATTTTCCAGAAAAAAAAAATTTACAAGGAACAGCCCAAAAATATGATGCGAACATCTGAAAAATTCTGGACAGTCTCCTTTTTGTTTTTGGTCAGTGTTTGCATGATGTATCGCTTTGCACAAACATGTTTGGCTCTTCTTACCTGGTTTGCATGATTTGCAGCAGTGCACAAACTGGGTGAGTGGACCAACCAAGTTGCAGCCAGGACCCAGACAGCTACAGAAATAAACTGGATGCATTCTGTTAATACTATTGGCCATTGTACAAACATGGTAAGTGGTGTTGTGCTGCAATTAACAGCAAGGACTTTACAATAAATACTAAGATATGACATATAATGTCAATAATTCTGTGGCAGCAAGTGTTAATTGCAGGTGTGGAGTGCATATGGTCCAGGATTCTGTTCCAGTGTGTGCACATTTTACTTTACAGTTGTGAGACTGCACATAAGAGCACTGAAGTGCAATATGCACAAATGTATTCTCAACCTATTTCTGACAATAGCTGTAAGTGTAGGAGAACTGTAAACATGATCCATTTGACTAGCACATTTACACAAGTGCCTGTATAGCAAATAATCCAGGAACTGCAGTGCTTGTCACTGTTGTGCATCCCTTAACATTGTGCATACAAGGTTCCCAGCAGTGCGCGCCCTTGATGATCATGTTTGCATGATGCTAAGAGATGCATAACATTTTTAAATGTTGCAAAACCAAAATATGTATAATCTCAGTGACCACAAGATGTGCAATTGGTGGGAAAACATCAGGATATAAAATGCAATTGGCATGAAATGCTCATTCTACATTGAGCTTGAGCTTTAGTAGAAATGTCTGAGGTTGTTGGTGAGGGAGTGTTTTTTTGGTGCAGAGGTGAAGTGTCTAGGAGTCCAAAATTTTTGTTGGATTCCTAGTTAAAGAACATGGGCCCTGGTTGCTGCAGCTGGACTATTCAGGCTCAGAATACAAGTCTGAATCCTGGAATAATATTGCCAGGGATTTGACCAGTGCTACAGGTATCCCTCACAGTGGTAAGCAATGCTGACATAACTTTGATGACCTTTTGAGGAGGAAGCTGGGTGCCCTCTACAATTGGATTGGGGGATTTAGTACAGGGGCACCCCATGGGTGTAAGTATCAATTTCAGTTAGTAATTGTAAGAGTTAAAAGCTGAATATAGCTAAGACTGGTATTCATAATGGCATTCTGTTCTGTTCTGTTTTATCCACAGCTGCTATGGAGCAAGCCACAAATGTCAGGTCCCATGCTGCACATTTGTTAAGGATGCAAGAAGCATGTGGTGTGTATACATCAGAACACTGCTGTTTTAAATAGTATTTTAACAATAATAATAATTTTATAATAATTTAGTAACATTAAAAGTTAAGGACCGCTTAATTGGTATTCAAGCAGTTATATCAAATTGAGCATGCAAATCTCAACTGTAAAAGAAAGTATGTATGCCTTAATCTGTTGCACAAAGCAACAATGCCATATTCTCAAATAACATTGAGCATTCATCTCTGAATTGTAAAAGGAAAGTTTGCATGCAGTAGTCTGTAGGATAAAATAGTACAGTATTAAAGAGTGGTCATTGGTTATGGGTTCAAAAACCAAACTTCCCAAATCTATAATACTGTTAGGTTTCATTATTGCAACGTAACTTCATACCTCTAAACCAGTGGCAAAAATGACCATATGTAAACTGTAATTCAGTATAACTGGAACACACAAATGTGCAATATATGCACAGATCAAGGAATGGTGGATGCAATCTGTGCTATAGTGTGTATCTGTTATGAACTGTAATCTTAAAAGTAACAATGAAATTTGTTAGGCGTCTGTAGTGTTAAAAGTAAAGTTATCAGAATAGAGTCAAATAATTGTATCAATGCTTTCTGTGTCAGAAAGGAAGTTACTAATGTTCCCCTTTTTTCTCTCACCAGAGCTCCTTTCTCTGTCTCTCTCTTTTTAATTTTTTTAATTTTTTTAAATGTCTTATTTATTTATTTTTTCCCACAGCACAGCAGGGTAGGCCTGCCCCGTGGGATCCTCCTGGCCCAACTCCACTGGTTGCAACACTGCTGCCCAGCACATCTGGTGCACAACCTGGTAGCACACCCTATGCTTCCCCTGCACTAACTGGGCCCTCAGTTAGTGCTGTCCTAAAGGATAAGCTTGTGGCTCCCTCCAGGAACAGTGGCAGAGGTATTGACTTTTCACCAGTGAGGACCTGCCAGGGATGGACACCATTACACAATAATTCTTTAAAGAAAAGAAATGGGGAAGACAGGAAAGCAGCAGTGAAATGGAGAGCAAGCGGGGAGAAGAACAAAGTGAAAGGAGGGCATGAATGTGCAGGAAGGATGAAGGAAAGAATGATAGCTATCTATTTCTTCAACAATTAAACATCATCATATATGCAAAATATTAGGTGAATTTGGACTGTCACCTCCAGAGAGAGGGGTGATCACAACAATATATAGCCAATTGGACCAAATTAAGAGTGCCATGAAGACATGTGTGTGATATGGAGAGCTATGTATGGGATGATTTTTTTTTTTTTTTTTTGTGGGAAAGGTGCCCATTTTTTTTTGAGAGAAATGAATGTTGGGGAAGGGATGTGGAAATGTCTTGGTGAGGTAAGTTGGGCAGGTGCAGAAGCAATTGCAGACAGACAAGACAAACAAGACAAGAGACATGGATGGTGAAAAACACAAGAGGTGGGTAAACACCATGGTTGGGGTGAGGGTAGGGAAATCACAAACCCATGGACATCAAGCTGGATGACAGTGAGAACAGAATCATTACCCACTGGACTGTCATCACTATCACCTCACTGCTCTGATGGCTGTAGTGTCTGATGTCTGTGTCTCCTTGTGGTATTCAATATAATGATGGAGAGCAGTGTCTCTATCTGTGGTAGGCATGCACCATCTGTGTAGTGCACAATTCTAGTCACCAAACCTGGAAATTCATTGCAGGTGATAAACTCACCACCTCTGCCACTACTCCTGGAGGGAACCACTGACATAACCTGTGGGACAAAACTACCTGAGGCTCTGGGTAGTGCAGGGGCATCAGAGGGGGTGCTACAAGGTTGTGCACCAGATTTATTGGGCAATGGTGCTGTAACAGGTGGAGTGGGGGCTGGAGGATACAGTGAGGCAGGCCTACTCTGCTGTGCTGTGGGAAAGAAACAAAAAGAAACAAACAAAAAAGAAATAGAAAATGGTCAGGGTGAAAGAAAAAAAGGGAGAACATTAGTAACTTCACATGTGATATACAAAGCACTGATACAATTATTTGACACTATTCTGTTACCTTTGCTTTTAAGACTACCAACTTCTAACAAATACATTTTTTACTGTTAAGACTACCCAATTCCTAACAGATGCACACTACACTACAGACTGTACTAAGCAATCTTTGATGTGTGCATATATTGCACATATGTGTGTTCCAGTTCTACTGATTACAGTTTACAGCAGGCTACTGGTACCACTGCATTAGAGCGCTGACATTACACTGTAATATCAATGAATACTTAGCAGTATTGCATATTAGGGAAGTGTGGCTTTTGAAGCCACAATATCTGACTACTCTGTAATAGTGAACTGTTGTTTTGGCCTCCAGACTAATGCATGCATACTTTCCTGTTACAATTGAGAGATGAATGCGCAATTTGATACAACTATATAATAAACCAATAAAGGTGTTTTACTTTTAATGGTAAAATAACAGTACTGTTTGGGTGCATACATACCCCATGCTTCTTGAATCCATGCCAATCTAGCAACATGGGTTTGCACATTCAGTTCTTGATCTATGACTGCTGCAGAAAAAAAATAGAACTGAACAGAATATCATTGTGGATACCAGTCTTGACTATATCCAGCTTTTAACTCTTACAAGTAGTTTCTGTAAGTGATACTTATACATTTGTGGGGTGCCCCAAGTCCTACATTCCTTGATCCAATGTTTGAGGGTATCCCTCTTCCTCATCCTGAGGTCTCTTTAGCGATTCCTACATTGTCCACCAGTGCAGGGGATACTGGTAGCACTGGTCAGAGCCTGGGTCAGACTATTCTATGCCTCTGCCTTGTAATCAGAGCCACAATGGTTCCTCTGCAAAAGCCTGGACCAATGTCCATTCAATAGTAGTCCAACTAACACTTTGGACTTCTAGAGACCTCATCTTTGAGCACGAAATCTTAAAACCTCTCCACAAATGCCTGCCAAGGCTACCACAGATCAAGAACACCAATTACAGGTATTACACTTACAGGGAGTGTGCATATTTGGTTTTGCAACATTTGAAAGTATTACACATTGCTTACCTTCACACAAACAAGGTGTGTGCTCGTGCACACTACCAGGAAACATGTTTAAGTGATAATTAGTAGTACTAATTGAAAACATCCGGTGTATGTTTGTGGCTGTCTGTGTCCTGTCTGCTATGTGGGTGGCCAATTCATCTAGTTTGTGCACTGCTGCTCTAGGTGCAAATGAGATAAGCATAAGCAAAGCCATTTCTGCCAGGTGATGCATCATGCAAACAGTGGCCTGAAAAAAAAAATGGAGAAATAGTTGAAATAAGGAAAATCAATGTATGACTTACACAGTAGAAAATGTTGGTACACATGAGATATGACCACATAGGTCTGGGTCCCACCTCTCAATCTAACATGGCATCAGAAAACAGGATGGGGGACTTATCCATCTTTGCCACACAAGCAGCTTTCCAGAAAAGAAATGAAGTAATTTCTGGCACAACCAAGTACAACTGAATGTACACTGATATCAAGGTATAACCTGCTGTCTGTAAATGTATTATATTTAATATATTTTGATGTAATGCACTTAGTGATCACACAACCTGTTATGATTATTCCTTGCAGATATACAGCTCTGTCTTACCTTTCTGTGTTTTTTGGTCATTCATAGGTTTATAGGTTTATAGGTGTGTACTAGGCCAATGGCCCTGGAGCCTTTACAAGTCTAGCCCATAGAAGTGCCCTGACATCATACTGCCATTAGTTCCTGGTGCCTCTATCAAGTAGAGCCACTGGAGTGATCCATGGGGTGAACTTTCTATTTCCCATCCACTCATCAAGATTTCTCTTGAAAAGGACCAGTGAGCTGCTCTGCTTGACATGTATGGGAAGTCTATTCCAGAGCATGGGCAGTCTCTGGGTTATGAACTTGTCCCTCCAGCATGTTCTGTTGATTGTGGTAATGAGGTTGAGGTCCTGGATATCTGACCAATACTCAGAGACATACAGTGTGTATGCCAGTCTATATAATTTATCTTAAACTTTGTGAGGAGATTAACTGGAAATACTATGATATGCACTTTCCATCAAATGAAGGGCAGGTTAGATGGCATAAACAAGCATAGACTGCTGTTTTTTGTGGGGGGCGGGCAAAGGTGGGTTCCTGTTATGGCACATGCAAGGGTACACTGTTCCTTCAAGGGGGTGGAGCCAAGCTGGGCTACTGATATGGCACAAACAAGGATATGTTGTTCTTGTTACTGTCCTTGTTTTGCATCCTGCCTGTTTTATCTTGTGAGAGTTGTGAAGTTGGAAACTGCAATGTGTCTCATTACTTTCTAACTTTCCATTTTAAATGTATGCTGGTACACTGAGGGCATGCAGTGATCATCAATCCTTTGGGGAGGTGCCAATGGCTGGATATTTGAGGCCTGAAGCCTAATTGTGAATGTGCATCTTCTTCTTCTGGCTTTTCCCAGTTAAGGGTCACCACAGTGGATCACCTGTCTGTTCGTGATTGGCAGTGTAGTTTTTACAGTGTCAGGTTGCCAGCCCAGCACCCAACCTTCCACAGAATGCAGACACATGCACGCACTCACACCTAGGGCCAATTTTAGAGTGTCCAATCCACCTACAGCATGTCTTTGGGAGGAAACCGGAGCACCTAGAAGAAGCCCACGCGACCACAGGGAGGACATGCAGACTCCACACAGAAGGCACCCCAGACGAGGATTGAACCAGAGAGCCTCTTGCTGTGAGGCAGCAACACTAACCACTGCACCACCGTGGCCGCCAAACTTGCTAATGTGCATATACAAGTCAAATAACCCTCTGCTTTTACATGTTACATTAATTTGTGTACATATCTCCCACTCTTTACTTGCTTACTGTACCAAGCGATGAAATACAAGTGTATGCCATAGTATTAATATACAATACAGTACATGTTCAGGACTTACTTTGTAAATGCAGCAGTTGCCTGACTGTTATTTTAGGGCTGACTGAGATGCAAGTAGTACACAGCCAATACAAGGGAAGGTAAAGGCTCTGGCTCTGATGAAAGACCAGCGGAGATCGCAGAGTTCTGTATTATGTCCCTGTCCACCCTATGGCACTCTACAATGTCCATATTGTGTATGTTGTGATAAGTAAAATGTGGCTTGAAAACTCTTCTCTGTCTCAACCTAAGCCTATTAACACCACCAGCAGCATTGCCTGCAGCCTGTAGCACATACAATTGGAGTTAAGCAGCAGTAGCTCCTAACATTCTATCTGTGTAGAATTGTTGTGTCTGAACTCCATTACTTTTGAAATCCACATGAAAAACCAGCATGTTGTTTGCATGGTTGCTTTACAACATGTTGAATAGCTTGACAAGATTGATTAGCAGGTAATTCAGCTGTTTATGATATAATTAGGGTCTGTGAAATGCAAGCTAAGACTGAAGAAATCTATTAATAATCTACTGTTATAAAAAGGCAAATGTGTAGCTAGCCAAATTGATGGTGAGGACACTTGCTACATGTTTGCAGGACTTCAATGAAGGAAAGTTTATATGTATATATGTGTATATATATGTAAACTGTATGGTATTTCATATCTCTGCTGAAGGTGTTTCCCCCCCCTCCCCTACTTCTCTGTGTCTTAAGTTGGTATAACTGGTTTTACATCCTGTGTGTTATCTGACCATCTCAAGGATTAATTGCATAAAATTAGACCCTCTTAGTAAAAAAGTCTGCATATCATTGCTGCAGCCTTCCTGTGTCCTGAAAGAGTGCTCTTCAAACTATCTGGAGATATACAGAGCTGAGTATATTTTTCTGGCACTTCAGAGTTGTGTACTGGTAATTGTTGTTTGACTAACTTTATATCATTGCTGGATGACTTCAGAGTTGTGCACTGTTATTTTTGCTTCACTGTATAGTTTTTCAGATCTCTGCTGAAGGTGTTTTTCCCCCCTCCCCTTTTTCTCTGTGTCTTAAGTTGGTATAACTGGTTTTACATCCTGTGTGTTATCTGACCATCTCAAGGATTACTTGCATAAAATTAGACCCTCTTAGTAAAAAAGTCTGCATATCATTGCTGCAGCCTTCCTGTGACCTGAAAGAGTGCTCTTCAAACTATCTGGAGATATACAGACCTGAGTATATTTTTCTGGCACTTCAGAGTTGTGTACTAGCAATTGTTGTTTGACTAATTTTATATTATTGCTGGCTGACTTCAGAGTTGTGCACTGTTATTTTTGCTTCACTGTATAGTTTTTCAGATCTCTGCTGAAGGTGTTGGTTTTCCCATGCCACCCTCCCTATTCCTGTGTTGTTGTTTAAATTTGGAGGCTTTTGCAGTTGCCCGCCCCCACTGTAGATTTGATCTGGGATACTCTCCCCAGCCCCATCTCTTTACCTCATTCTACCTAATAGACTCCTTCTGCATTGTTTTTAGTCATTTTTAATTTAATTGCATTTTTTAAACTGTTTGGTCTAACATTGCTACATACTCAAGTGTGCTAGCTTGCACTGCATTTGGATTGTTTTGACTACTGTTTTAGCTACTTTTCTGTATATATATATATATATATATATATATATATATATATATATATATATATATATATATAAACTTTCCTGTAACTAGTGTAGTCCAGATTCAGATTTGCTGTATCCAGGACTGTATGTAAGCTTCTGAGCCCCCCCCCCCCCCAAGCTTTCTGTGTTGCAGGGAAGCCTTCTAGCTTATCAGTGGGAGTGATAAGCACTAGGTAACATATTTACCACATAAGGAGTGGTTCTGGCCCAGAAAATTGTAGTTATTGGCCATTTGGGCAGTTTTTCCATCTCTCTCAACTTTCTGATTTAAAAGCCCACATTTGCACTTGTTTCCCCCCTTTCCTGTAACTAGTTTAGTCCAGATACAGATTCTTACTTTTAGCACTTGATTTTGCTTATACGTAATCAGCACTTGTTCAGAACTTGTAAGTACTAAATAACCTATTAATTACTATAGCACTCAGCCTTCCTCATTACCTAGAGGAAAACAGTTTTGGTACTTACTTTCCTCACTTGCTTAGAGAAAAACATCTCTTGTACTCACTTTCCTCACTTATCTGGAGGGAAATAGTTTTTTTATTCAGGCATGTCCAAGGGTCAGCTCCCAGTGTTCTCTCCTGTCTATCTGATGAATCTGGGCATCTTGGGGCAATGTAGAAATTGCCTCATGTACACAGACAACTCTCTCCTCCTACCACCCAACATTACAACCTGTGAGAGATGCACTTATCTAGCCAAACTGGAGGTAAAGCTCTCTACAATCAAGACTGAACTTGACAGTTAAGAGGAGAAGGTAAACACTTGCACCACACCACACTCATCACATAGTCTCACTAAATCTACACCACCAAAATCCACACATAGAAACACAAAAACATTCGTGGAGGCTCTCAATAATAATCTGCTCAAGCAACAGAGACATCCAA
Source organism: Protopterus annectens (assembly GCF_019279795.1). Taxonomy (NCBI): domain Eukaryota; kingdom Metazoa; phylum Chordata; order Ceratodontiformes; family Protopteridae; genus Protopterus; species Protopterus annectens. Next base: position 213,343,942 of record NC_056729.1, on the reverse strand, counting down.
AGCAAAAATACAAGCAACCTCCACCCCCCAACACAACCCAAATGACACACAGCCTGCCCACAGACTCAGTGTGCCACTCAACCACAGCCAATAAGGCAAAACAGCATACCCAACACACTAGTCATAGGCGACTCTGTAGTCAGGCACACTGATGTCCCACTCACCAGGCTAAACAAGGAGAAGGTTACTAGCAGCTGCCTGTTGGGTGCAAGGATCCACCACATAACCCATGCACTCAGGTCACTCCACAACAAGTACAAATATGACTCTGTCATTGTCCATGTTGGTGTGAATGACCTGAGATGTACCTCCCTGGAATACATGAAAAAAGACATGGTAGAGCTCTCCGATCTTGTAGCCAAGGCAGGTATGACCCTAGCCCTGAGTAGCATTCTGCCATCACCCATAATGATGCCGCAGTACAAGGGCAAAATGATTGACTTCAACAATTGGCTAAGCTTCTGGTGCCATTCTAAAGAGATCCAGTATCTGTCTGCCTGTGATGACATGGTTGACAGACCACGATGCTTTGCCAGAGATGGCCTGCACCTGTCACCCCTGGGAATCAGGATACGGGCTAAGGTTCTTGCCGCCCTTATAGTGCCTTTTTTAGGCAAGGTTCAAATGACAAATTCACCACCGTAACAGGAACAGGCAAGCAAAAACTGAGGGTGATGCTACTCAATGCTAGAAGTCTAAATCTCAGAATGCACTCACTCAAGGCACTCCTTAAAAATGGAGAACATCGATATCTGTGCAGTGACTCAGACCTGGTCAAGGCTCCAGGGAGCACCCCTGCACTACCAGGCTATAACTCATACCACACTTTTTGGCCATGTAACCTGGACCAGAACACCAAAGGCAGAGGTGTGTCCATATTCATTAAGGATATCCACACCTCCAGGCTAGTTGCTCAGCATAATGCAGCCGAGGTTATCTAAGTGCAACTAACTCTGGGCAAAACTGCAATCCAAATTGTAGCTTGCTTCAGATCACCCACCATGCCCCAGGATTCCCAATCATCTTTTCTTGATGTACTGGAAAATATTAGGGTTCAACCAAATACCCTAATAATGGGTGATTTCAACTACCCCACCATTAACTGGAAAAACTATTCATGTACCAACTCCTTTGCTCAACGCTTTCTGGAATTCAGAAACTCCAATGCCCTGGATCAACTTATCCACACCCCACCAGGGGCAACAATATCCTAGATCTAGTCATTACCAATATGAGTGACCGGTGTTCCACACCTGAAGACAATGCCTCATTGGTCCGATCTGACTATAAGCTAATTACCCTAGATATCCACATCCTGCCTCCACTCCCCATTAAGGAAACCATGGTAAAAAAATCTCCAAAGCCAACTTCATGCTTCTTAAGACAGAAGTGGTGAAATTCATGACACCCATGCAGATGGACAATACAGTTATGACTACTGAATCCTACACAATTGCACTTTATAAGCACTTACATCAGTGCATGGATTGTGCTATCCCAAACAGAACCAAGACACTATCCTCCAAAAAAGGAAGCCAATCTGGTGGTCCCCTGCCATAAACAAACTGTAAAACAGAAGGAAGAATCTCTTGCAAAAGAGAGTAAAATCCCATGAGTGGAGGAGCTCCCTGGTCAGCCTCAATAAGAAGCTGCAATCCCTGATAAAATCCTCCAAAGCTAGTTACTAAAACAAAATCGCCACTGATTCTAAAGGCAACCACAAAGCATTCTATAGCTATGTCAAGAATCACAATGGCAACACTCAGATCTGCTCTGAGTTACAGCACAATGGCACTAAATATACAGACCCAACTGATATTGCCAACATCCTGGCAGATAGGTTCAGTGCTAACTTTACCCTCCTCTCACCCCCTAAAGAGCCCATCTCTATACTGGAAGAATGCAAAGTTCCTGTAATTATGGCTGCACAGGTAAAAACCACACTCTCCAAAGCCAAGAACACAGCATCCATGGGACCAGACAACATCCCAGGCTGCATTCTACATGAACTACAGAATGAACTGGCACCCCACCTAAGTACCATGTTCAATCATAGCCTCACCTCAGGCTTTGTGTCTGCTGAATGGCACACAGCAATGGTTATCCCACTCCACAAGGGGGAAGCCACCACGGACCCCGGGAACTACTGCCCCATTAGCCTGACGAGCCTGATCTGCAAGGCCATGGAACATACCACCATGGAACTTATAAACAAAGACATTGGTAATCACCAAACTCTGGATCCCACCCAGTTCGGGTTTGTAAAAGGCAGATCATGTCTCCTAAACCTGATAGACTTCTTTGAAGCAGTCACCAAAGCTGTAGACAAGGGTAAGGTGGTTCACACAGCCTATCTATATCTTGCAAGGCTTTCAACACCATCCCCCACTCTGGAATCATAGATAAACTCACTAAACTAGGTATAAATCCCTATGTCACAAGATGGGTTGCCAACTGGCTCACTGGCAGAACCCACACTGTGAAACTTCAGACCAGTGACAAGTGGAGTGCCACAGGGTTCAGTCCTGTGTCCTCTCCTGTTTGGTATCTACTTCTCTGAAGTACAGGCTAACACAGAAGGCCTTTAACTAATGAAGTTCACAGATGACTGCAAACTAGGAGCCATAATCGAAACTCCTAACGATGTGGACATCCTACAAAAGGGCCTCACTGAGACAGATGCCTGGTGTCAAAGCCATGGCCTCAAGCTCAATGACAAAAAGTGCATTGTCATCAATTTTTGTAAAAACTCTGTACCCATGAACTACAACATAGGTGGTAGTATACTTAACACTGAAAGAGTGATAAGAGACCTTGGGACACAGGTGGACAGTAGTTTCTCCTTTGATAATCACATCACCACAGTAGTCAGGAAATCCTTCTACATGGCACACCTAATCACAAAAGGTTTCTCATCCAGAAAAAAAGAGGTCATTGTTCCCCTCTACTCATCACTCATTAGACCCATTATAGAGTACAATGCCCCTTTTGGTATGTACCTCACAAGACATCTACAACAACTGGGAAGGCCACAGAAATACCTCACAAAAAGGATTACTGGCCTCAAACAGATGCCCTACGCAGACCGTCTCAAAAAACTCCATCTTAACTCCGTCACATATCGTCTACTCAGAGGTGATCTCTGCTAACATACAAACCCAGAGCTGTTGGACATGCTCCACTTAAAGAAATCCCAATCCCTCTGTGCTACACGCTCTAGGGACCTAAACCTTGTCACCACAATAAACAGAACATGCCAGAGGGATAGATTCCTGTCCCAGAGACTTCCCACACTCTGGAACAAACTACCTATCTATATCAAACAAAGCTCCTCATTTACACTCTTCAAGAAAAATCTTGATGATTGGATGGGAAATAGGAAATTCATCTCAGGGATCACTTCTGTGGCTCTACTCGACAGGGGCCCAGGAAAATAATTTTCTTGGGTGGCAAAAGCCAGGGTACCTTTTTGGCTGGGCTTGTATAGGCCCCAGGGCCGATAGCCTACTACCTACCTATGAACCTATGAAAGTATTTCCAAAGATATCTTTACAGAGGAGTGTTGAACTCCAGGAGGTATTCTCCCATTTTGTTACCTACATAATGCATATGCTGGAATATATTAATGAAATAATGTGAAGCAAAGGCTTTTACACTGTTATCTGCATGCATTAGTTAGAAGTGCACTGATGCCATGGCCACGCTTGTCAAGCCATTTCAGAGGTATTAATGATTAACAATGTATAAAAATAGAAAGCTGTTTGATGCATATGTACAAATGATTCAGGGAAAGGTCCTTTAAAAGCAGATTTAACATTTCAAAGATGTTTTATTAGAAAATTTTTCCTGTGGCTGTTGTTTTGTGGGTGGTGGGAACAAATAAAAGTTACTGTTATGTCACAAACTAGAAATAGACGGTTCTTTTGGGGAGGAGTACAGCTGAGTTACTACTGTGGCACATACAAGGATATGTTTCTCTTGTTACTCTCCTTGTTTTGCATCCTGCCTGTTGTTAGTATTTCACATCTGCAGATTGTTGTATGTTTTTCCAGGGGGTAATACTGTCTGCCTACCTTTACTGTTTTATCTGGTAACAGTAACTTTGTAGTTATGAGATACTTATGTGTATTATCATTCTGTTGCCTTTTAGGACCCAAAATGTCAATGAGGTGGAGACTCCCCTTCAGTGAAGCTGAGAATAATATCATTGTTGACACACTCTGTCAACATGGGGCATTTCTTCTGGGAAGGGGTGATCCTAATATACAAGAAAGGCTAAGAGTATTGCAACTTGTTGCCTGCATCAATTCTGTGGGTAGCCACAGCTGGAAATATGAGCAAGTGCACCACAGGACCACTGATATGATTACCCCTGCCCAGAGGTGTGCAGCTGCTGTTCTCCCAGACCAGAGGGTAACCAGGGGTGGGCCTGCTACAGAACCACCTCTCACCCCAATGAGGGTTGCCTGGTAAATATTCTCTAACAAGTCAACTCACTGTAGAGTAGCCCACATCAGTGCCACTCTTTCTCAGTCCCACAAGGAGCTTCCAGGTAGGCTTTTTTATATGACCAGTCGAATACTGTTGTATACTTGAACAATTTAAATAAAAGTTACTTCTGTATCAAATGTCTTTTTTTGTGGTGGGATTGAATATTAATACAGTGGTATGCTCGGTTTGGAGTTGTAAGCCATGTTCTTGTTGAAGATATACTTAATGCAGGTATAGATGAATACATGTAGTACCCCACGTCTTATTGTTAAATGTGATTATGTTGCCCTTACCTCTTGATTAACTCATTTCAAGACCATCAGGAATCCAGCAAAGTATGCCACCTGCAGATATTAAGCCAAATGAATGTATTTCAGTGCTGCAGATCAATTTAAAGAAATATTATAATGTGCCATTTTAGGCCTGTGGTGTGTACTACTCTCTGTAACAGTGGTAGCACTGTTAGTTGTTTAGCATATATTGCACCATAGTAGTGCAGGTATTCATGTATGCCTGTGTTTCTCCCTTTTTATCACATATTTTCATGACATTAGTAATGTAGGCCTTGTGCCACCTGATGTCAGTGTCTCATCAGACACTGATGATGATGGTGGCAAAACTGAGACAGAGTCGGTGGGTGCAGAGGTTGAATCTGACACAGAGGTTGACATCAAGCCACCCCTTTCATTTTTTCCCGGACAAAGCTGGTAGACCTACGCTAACCCAGTCCACTCAGCCTACAGATATTGGAAGGGTGGAGGTTGAGGATATTGAGCTGAGAAGTGTGGCTACTCTGGCTCCATTGCCTGTTGAGCCTGGCCATAGCCAAAGTGTTGGTGAGACGCCACACAGGAGGGTTGATAGGGGTGCTCAGAGGGGGCCTATTTTCCATCCTCCACCTGGTGCTGGTGCCTCTTCCCATGTCACTCAACATATGTTTACAGCCATCATGGAAGCACAGGCATGTTCAGAAAGGTGCTCCAGACAAATGTACAGAGTTGTGGATGTGGTACAGGCTGATATGCATGACTGCTTCCACAGTTTCACCTATTCACTGGATCAGAAGAATGACACATTGGAATGAGGGGTGTCTGTGATGGAATGAGGGGTGTCTGTCATTGAGCGGGCAGTGTCTGTGATGGAATATCTGCTGGAAGGAGAATGACATCCTTGTGGGAGTAGGTCTTCCAAAACATCTGCTCATAGCCAACATGGTCATGCCCAGTCACAGTCCTGTAGTGACAGTACTTCTGCTGGTCCATCAGTGAGTTTGCTGTCCACACCCAGATGTGGCAGACCATGGGGTCATAGTCCTTGGTGTTTCCATGAAGGCAGCATATCCAGCAGACATCTGTCACATTCAGGTAGCAGCACTGCATCTGACCGTGGGTGTGAAGGTGCCAGTGCAAATCCTGGCAGGCCTAGTTCACATGGTTTGGGGCAACAACAATGAATTGCCCCCTCTGCCATGCATGGCTCACACCTGTCTGACATATCAAGACATAGGGCTAGCACTGAGCTTGGCTGTGTCCATGCAGACTCTCACATACCACTTTCACTTGGAGGACCCCTACAGACAGACATATGGTTCAGCCTGCCTGCTTCCTTTCTTACTCACACACACAACCTCACTGACCTTTTGTTTCAGCCTAGGCCTCCTGCCCCCCCCACAAGATGATAACTGTGCCATATCCCTGTTTTCCTGCTTTTGGATTCAGGGATGTAAAAGCTTTGTGTCTGATGCACAGGCTGCATAGCTACATTAGTGCCTAGTATAGATGTATCTGTGTTGTTGAAATGATAATTGTACCTGTCACTTATATTTGCCTTGCCAAATTTTACAGTGGATAGCATCTTCATATCAGTACTTTCTACTGTATTCTCTTATAAGGGTTGTTAAGTCAGGAACTGCAATGTGTCTCATTACTTTCTAACTTTTCTCTTTATTTATTTCCTGTAGATACGTACTGTGGACATCATAAAACACACCATCACATTCAGATCTCAGGACTATTTGAGTGATGATAGCACTGTAATCAAACTCATCAGAGCATCAATACAGTATAATGCTCTCTTTTGCATGAACCTCACCAGACACATGCAGCAGCAGGAGAGACATCAGAGTTTTCTCACCAAGGAAATTCAGGGCCTGCAGCACATGACCAACATGGACAGACTGAAGACCCTGTCACTGTACTCTGTATCTTATAGGCTGCTAAGAAACGACTTGTGCCTGGTCTACAGAGCAGTCTCAGAACATGCCTAATGGAAATGCTGCACATCCACAAGTCACACTTGACAGGATTCACTCACTTTGGGGATCTTAACCTAGCCTGTGACATTAACAGGATGTGCTGTGGAGGCAGATATGTCTCTCAGAGATTGCCACTCCTCTGGAACAAACTCCCAATTCACAAACAACAGAGCTCCTCAATGACCCAATTTTAGGGTAACAGGCAACTGGATGAGAGACCATAAATTTACCCCAGGAGTGTCATCTATGTCTCTCTTGGAAAAAGGCATTTTGTGCTGATCACAGACTTGTGCTGCAACTTGGCCTGGGAGTGCCTTCTGTGTGGAGTCTGCATGTCCTCCCCGTGGTTGGGTAACGTTCGGAAGACATGCGTGCATAAATGGGCGTGCCTTTCGTTGAAGGTTGGGCGTTGAGCTGACACCTCAGTGTTTTCTAAAAATCTACTGCCAATAATTAGTGGACCGGAGTTCCACTGTGGCGACCCCTTACCGGGAAAAAGCCGAAAGACAAACAACAACAACTTGGTCAGTAAGGGAACAAGGGTATAACATTACTTTGCTGATAAAGGCCCTAGAGCCAGTAGCCTAATAACCTCCTATGAGCCTATAAACCTGAGGTGATGTTTGCCTGGGCTCTACACCAGTGGCTGATGCTTCCCTGGTGGAATGACTGCATACACAATAACCTGATATAGCCAATGGCATTAGCATTGTCTATTGAGCTTATGGTGGTAACAGTGTCCCGCATGCTGGTCTAAAAGGCTCTCTGTAATGTCAGGTAACAGCACACACACACACACGCACACACACACACACACACACACACACACACACACACACACACACACACACACACACACACATACACACAACCACTTGACTGCAATGGGAATAAAACCCTACCTGTCTAAGTATGCAGACTACAGAACACAGTACTTTACACAAGCACCACTGCACAAGTCTGACTTTTACATGTCTCCAGGCCAACTCATAGTGGATGATATCAGCAGGCCATGTGGAAGCCAAGCGGTTGGGAGGTCTGCATGAAATGTATGTGTAGGCTTGTGCAAGTATCAGAAGACTAGCAAGCCATGTCATGTGAGCAGTAACTGTAGGACAGCATGTCATAGAGACACACACACACACTCACACACACACACACACACACACACACACACACACACACACACACACACACACACACACACACACACACACACACACACACACACACACACACACACACAGTTGACTGTAGTGAGAAATGAACCTCTATCTAAGTGCTCAGAATACAGAACTCATTACTTTATGCAAGTGCCATAGCACAAGTCTTACTTTCACATGGCTGCAGGTCAGATTATATTAGATGACATTGTCAGGCTATGTCAGGGACAAGTGGTCATCAGGCTTGCACTGGCACATAGCTTCATAGGTTCATATGATGCCAGTAGCCTAACAGCACTAGGGTGTGTAGAAGCCTAGCTGTGTAAAAACACAAGTACCCTTACTGAGCATGGTTGGATGTTTGAGTTTAGCAGAGCAAGGTTGCCGGCACCAGTGTCTGGCCCTGTCCACGAGGGAGCACAACATTACATATTACACTTTGTAGTGTGTTTGATGTATGTGTGTAAAAAATTACTGAGCCCTCAAGATTGTACTGCTTGGGTGGGCCAGCACATGTATGCATTGCAAATATATGACATATACTTAAAATGTGCACTGAATTTGCAATATTTCTTCATATAGTTTTATGTCACAGAAAATAAATGGACAATATACACCAATAAGAAAGCATGATAGATTCAGTTTTATAGTGCAGTAAGCAGTGGATTTGTGCAATGGTAACAAAGTGTACAAGCATGCAAGTTACAACTGTTTGCATGTAGGTAAGTAGTGCACATATGCAAGCCACACTGCTAATGTCTGTCAAGCAGAATGCAACAGTGACAAGCAATTTCATGTATAGGCAGAGGTGTATGTGTTTTTCGCAAAAGTTAAAGCCATGCTGGTCAAGATAGCAGGAATACATTTACAGGAATATACTACACAGTAAATCTGCAGTCATACATTTGATCATAAATGTAATAATGCATAGATTACTCTATCAGTAAAAATGATAATATATGGAAAATAGTATATTCGAACCCAGGACTATATGTATGGCACTCCTACACTTACACCTGTTGCCACAAGAATGTTAAGGAAACAGTTGTCTATGTTGTACTTCATTGCTATAAACTGCAATGTCACGGCAGTAAAAGAAAGGTTGCACACTCTGTACTAAAACCCAGTATCATCTGTACTCTAGGCTGGGTTTTCACTATGGGCAAGGACATTAATAGAATGTATCTGGTTGCTATTTTTGGCTGTCTGTCTCCTAGGTGGTCCACTGATCTTTGTGCAAACTAGATAAACAAAGTCATTACACACTTCCACTGTTGTGCTATACGGCACATCACACGAAAACTTCGATTAAAAATGAGAAGAATAAGAAAGAAAAAGTTAGTAATGGACACAAATAAGAAAAATAAGTGTCTGCTGCCACATGTTAAGGTTCTTTCTGTACAAATCCAATACTATTTACTTCATTACTGCACCACGTTAAATATACAAGGATATACCATAATATTATTAAAGAATACATCTAGGTTCAGGAATTACCTTGCAAATGCAGCAGTTGAAACAATTTTATTTCAGGCCTAGCTTTTGCTTGTCTCTACTCCCATGGTATTGAAGTGTGCAGGAAAAAACAGAATGCAGGTTATATGGATGCTTTATAGCTTCTTGAATAGATCCACCATACTGAAAATCACCTACTTATCCTGTAATTTGCACTTATGAAAAACATCTGCTGCTTTACTGAATATATCAACATTGTTGGTGCTCATTAATGTGTGATGCACACCTTCACCCCACTGTGGGCACCTATGCTAAAATAACATAACCAAAGCTGATCTTATTACTTTTCTCTGTGCCTGCAATGTCACACAAACATGTAGATCAAAAATTGAAGGAAAGTTTGCAGACTCTGTACTAGAATCCAGGACCTCTTATACTTTAGTCCTACACATACACATGTTGCCACAGGAATAGTTATATAACATGCATCGAGACACTTGCCATTCATTCCTCTGTTCCCATGGTTGTGCTAACTGCTGCATCACTCAAACAAAAACAAAAAAAATAAAAAAGGAATTTTAACTTAAAGCAGACATAGACGATTAAGTTTAACAAACAATAAAGAGGATGAATCAAAACTTGTGAACTGTGCACTGCTTACATGCACTTTTACACTTCACCTACCTACATGTAAACCTCTGTAAGTGCAACCTGACCCGCCCCCAATATCAGCATTCATTGTTGCCATGCGTTCAACATGAATATTGTGGAAGTGCGTACACGAAATGCACATCTGTACACAGTTACAAGTTCTTGGGATTCAACAATTCTAATGAGTTAGGACTTCATTTGCATCTTCACCATGTTGACAGCTCTGAATTTACAAGGTTGGTAACTGTGTAGGCAGGGAAACTGAAGGGGAGGCCAATGCTATACACTCAAGGGAGGTTATTACTGAGAAATATATTTACACAGAGAAATGGAAGTTTTGAATAATGTTTCATGAGATTTACACGTTTAGCAGTCTATATTAGTTACGAGTACATTCATCATTGGGGGATGAGGTGCAAAGCTACATTTATGTAGTGGCACTTAAAAATTTATTTATTTATTTTATTTATTTATTTTACATTTGTTGACCAGGCTAGTCTAACTGGATATATGTCCATTTTCAGTAGAGGTCGAAGAGATAAGCTCCGAGGAAACAGGCAAGATCATATATACAAAAATTATTGTAAACAATGCACATTGCAGATACAGTACAGAGATAATCAAAGAGGTCAGAAAATCATAACATAGTGCAAAATATGCAGGTACAATACAAAATGCAGTTTCAATACATAATATAAAAAAAGAATACAGCTGATTATATAAAATATATTAGTAAAAAAGTAGTCACAATAATGAGATTCCAGACAATATAAGTAATAGTATCTAGTAGGACAAGGTTTGTTGTTATTAAGAAAAAGGAACTAGATTAATGAGAAGAGGAGGAGAAGCAGAACCAAGTTAGAAGAGATAGTTGATTAGTTAGGTTTAGTACAGGGGCACAACCCGTGTGTTCTGAGGAAAAGTTTCAGTTTGATTTTGAAAAGTGATATAGAGGAAGTGAGGAAAGTTCACTGGGAAGAAGGTTCCAGGATTTTTTAACAGTATTAGAGAAGAGAGAGTCCCCAGCCCTGTTGTTTGATTTACAAATATTTACAATAAGTTTATGTGATGATCGTAAGGTCTTCAGATTGTTGTAGGGGATGATGAGGGTAGATAGTATAGGAGTGTTAGTAAGTTGGTAAAGGGTTTGATGGGCAATGGTCAGTTGGTGGAATTTAAGCTGATTTTGTAGTTCAAGCCATCCTAGCTGCTTTAGATTACAACAGTGGTGGGTTCTGAATGTGTTGCCTGTAGCAAATATGCTATGTTATTGTAAGAGTTTTCCATTTTATTAAGGTTGTTTTTAGATGGATTGGTATATATGGGTGAGGCATAGAGGAGAGTAGAGATTAGATGGGTGTGAGCAATAATTATTCTAGCTGCAGGAGAGAGGAAGGGTTTGATCCTGTAGAGAGAGCCTAGTTTTCTATTAACAGTTTTTAGAGTATTGTTGATATGGGTGTTGAAGTTAAGGTTGTTATCTATGGTGATACCTAGTAGTTTGGTAGTTGGATCTGGGGATATGAGAGTACCATTATTGGATGTTACTGTGAAATCTATTGGGGAGGATTTATGCGTAGGAGTAAAAAGGAGGAGCTTAGTTTTTTGGGGGTTCAGAAGGAGACAGTGCTGTGCAAACTATTGTTCAATGGTGTTAAACACCTTTGGGGTAAGGGAGTGGAGTTTAGATATAGATGTGGTTGAGCATATAAGTGTGGAATCGTCTGTGTATTGTATGCATGTAGCTTGGGCGATTGCTAGGTGAAGGTCATAGATAAATATAGAAAAAAGGAGACATCCTAATATGGACCCTTGAGGGACACCAAGGTTAACGGGTAGGTGGGTAGACAGAATGTTGTGCCAAAGCACAGTCTGTTGTCTGTTATCTAAGTAGGACTGGAACCACTTTATAGTTAGTGCATCTAGTGACAGGGAGTTGAGGATATTTATAAGTATCTGGTGATTTACCATATCGAATGCCTTGGAAAGATCAATAAACAGTGCAGAGGAAAGCATATTGTAGTTATGGTTTTTGTTAATACAGTCAGTAAAGGAAAGGAGGGCAGTAGTAGTGCTGTGGGAAGGTCTGAAACTATGTTGACAGCTGAAAAGTAAATTATTTTGGATTAGGTGGTCTAGCAATTGCCTGTGGATGCATTTTTCCATGACTTTTGCCAAGGGAGAAAGTAAGGCTATGGGACGATAATTGGAGAGTTCAGTAGAGTTTCCACCCTTATGGAGGGGGATAATATGGGAGACTTCCCAGATTCTAGGGATGTGTCCTTCACTGATGGTTCTATTGATGAGAATGTAGATGTGATAAGCAATGGATTTGGCTGCTTTTTGTAGATATTCAGCAGGTAGTTGGTCTGCTGAAGGAGAGCACGGTTTCAGTTTTTGGATAAGGGTAAGAATGTATGTTGTTGGGACTGGTTGGAAGAGAAATGGAGGGGGTGGGATAGTGTTAGAGTTAGATATAGTTAAGCTCTGAGTTGATAACTGACTGGCAAGAGTTTGAATGGCCTCAATGAAAAAGGTGTTAAAGGCATTAGCAGTCTGCTTGGGATTCTCCTGGTCTGTGCCTTGTAGGTTTGGTGTGATGGATTGACCTGGGTGTAATAGTTGGTTAATACTTGCCCAGAACTTTTGTGGTTTATTATGGTGAGTCTGCTGGAATTGTAGGTAGTAGTTTCTTTTGTCAGTCAGTATAGATTGTTTAGTAATTTCTCAGCTGTCTGAAGTTTTGTTGGTCTAAAGGGTTTTTAATCATATGATATTTATTCCAGTATTTATTTCTGAGATGCCTTTTTTGCTTGGTTTCTTTTGAAAGCCATGGGGCAGATTTAGTTCTCATTCTGATAGAGCGGGTTGGTGCATGGTGGTCTAATATGGCTAGGAAGTTAGAATTAAAATAATTAACAGCTTGCTCCAGTGGGAGGTATTTTAAGGGAGACCAATTACATGCTCTTAGTTCTCTTTGGAAGAGATCAGTGTTAAAGTTGTTCTTGGTTCTAATTGTCCTAAAAGTGGTAGAAATGGGTAGATTGGTTTTAAGCCTGATGATATAGGTAAGTGAGTGGTCACTTACATCATCAGGGAGGGTTCCAACTTTATATGTCTGGGGATGATTATTTATGAGAATCCAATCTAAGGTACTTTCTTTCTTATTAGGCTTGTTTATCCTAGTAGGGGAGGTAATGGTTTGAGAAAAAAACAAATAGGTTAATATGGATGGTAGGGTGGTTACTGCTACAGCTCTTCCAATCAATGTTAAAATCACCTAGGATTATGGTTTCTTGGGGTAAGTTTTGAGATAACCAACAGAGGATATATTCTATGGTGGCAATGTTATTACCAGGAGGAAGATAGATACAGATAATATAAATGGATTTGAATGTGTTAAGTTGAAGCTTAGTAATAATAATTTAAGCGTTAGAGTCTTGAGGTGGTTTATAGTCATAGGTAGTAATCTGTAACCCTGATTCAAATAGGATAGCTATCCCACCACCCTTCTTGGCTGCTCGGTCAAGTTGTAAGATATTATAACTGGGTGGGATGACTTCATTGTATTTAGTTACAGGTTTCAACCAGGTTTCTGTTAAACAAAGAATGTCAACGGAGTAGACTTCCAAGAGAGCATGGAGTTGTGCAACTTTGTTATTTATGCTATGTATATTGAGGTGAGCTAATAAGAGTGAGTGTGGTGGTTTGGTAAGAGAATGAATAGTAGAAATATTAGGGTTGAGGAGTTGAGTGGTAGTAGCAGTTATTGGGTCTGGGTTTGGGTGACTGTCTCCAACTTTTAAAGAGAGGAGTAGTATTTGAAATCTAGGATTTGGGAATTTACTATACTGGTTTAGAGATTTTCTGGGATTGGGAGAGTTATATCTAATGTAAGCTATTTGATGATATTTTGCCAGTAGATAGCTGGGTGTAGATGTTATATTAACATGGCTAGTGAAGATAGGTAGAGAAGGAGAGGTAGTTAGCTTATTGGGGTAGTGAAGGTGTGGATATACTACGTGTTCATAGGAGGCTTGCAGATTGGCTAAAGTTAAAGGTGGTAGACGTGTGAGTATGAGTAACCTCTGTAACTGGGTTGTGGTGGGTAGATTATACATTTGGATGGGTAAGTTGTTAGGTTTCTGTTATAGACACGGAGGTACACTAGGTGTGGAAAGGTAGAGGTGGAGGGTGTGGTTGGAGAGATAGGGAGTGGTAAGTGAAAGGAGGGAATTGAAGTTAGTTGGCAAGTGGTGAAGCTTTTTGTGACTGGTAGGAGGGGGAAGGAGTGTGGTTAGATAGTATACGAGTAGGACCCCTGGGGGTGGGTGGGAATTGGGGGTAGGGCAGGGAAGCGAATGGAGCGGGTAGAAACAAGTAAAGGAGAAGCTTGAGAAGAAACAATCAGTGATACTGGCTACTGAAGGTAAGTTAGGTAAGTCAGGAGTGGGAAAGATCAGAGATAAATCAGGAGTCTATGAGAAAACAGGTGGGTGTAGACAGTTTAAGTAAAGGGTAAAGAGAGAGAATTAAGACAGGTCTAGGACTTAAGAAATGTAGTGTATTTAAAGAAGAATAACAGATGGATAAGCAGGAGATAAAGGATGGGATAAGGGTTCCACCTAGTGGACAGATCTATTATTGCAGATAATTTTGTAAGGGAACTAGCAGGTTTTGGACTAGGGAAGGAGTAATAACTAGTACAAGGGGTTATTATGAAATAGAGGAGGTGTGTTGGTTACAGGGTAGAATTGGAGGGGGGGTAAAGGCTGCTATCTGTCCAGGCTCAGAGCGTACTTTAGAACCCCTGAAGTAATAGTAGATGGTAGTCAGCTTCAAAAGCAGGACTTAGACAACCACATACTTTCTTGCTTCCTTGAGAGAGGGTGCAGGGAATATAACGCTATGAGATGAGACTGCAGGTATTTGGATAGGGTCCAAAAAATGTTGCTATTTTTAATCTAATTTTCTAGCATATACCATGTTTGATAATGTCATAACATGTGTGGGATTACATGTTATGGTGTGTTCTGTACAAATCTGTAGACATTTACTTGCTCTTATTTTTGTGTAGACTCCTTTCTGTGGCTGTATTAGGAAAACTTTCGAATACATTGCCAACATGAGCATGGAGTCTTTAAGGTTGCTTTGCAGCTTATTGAATCACTCCACTGTGTTGATTTGCTTCATTAGCTACTTATGCTGTAATTTTCATGCCACAGAAATGTCCATGTTTGCACGTGAGTGTAGGCTATTATGTGGACTTTACTGAATTTAAAACTCTTATCGGCCATGTCTGCATCACACTGTGATGTCCACATGGTCAAAAATTATTGTGATGGCTTTATTGAATCCCCCTGATTTAGATTCAGACTCTGGAATAGACTGCCCATACATGTCAAGCAGAGCGCCTCTTTGGCCCTATTCAAAAGAACCTTGATTGGATGGGAGATAGGAAATTCACCCTGGGGATCACGTCAGTCGCCCTGCTAGACAGGAGTCCAGGGAAGTAAATTCTGTGGGAAAAATTAGCCATGGAATTGTTATGGCTAGGCTTGTATAGGCCATAGGACCGACAACCTAGTACCAACCTATGAACCTATAATGTTTGAGGGTGAAAATTTTCAAACAGAGTGTGAGTCGCAAAACAATTTACTCCTAAACAAGTAGAATAACTATGAACATATATTTTTAAAAAATCTTCATGAGATAGAAGGCATTCCAAGTCTGGACTACCTTTACATATTTTATTTTAGGTACCTCAATATTAGGGGGATGCATACAGGGTACTTTCAAAATTATAGATTATAATTATGATGCAATAAATGAAAACTGTAGTAGTCACAATATTGGGGCTATAAAGAAGATGGTAAAAACTACCCTCCTGAAATCACATAACATTATTTCATTTATGTGCTAGTTAATGCAGAATGACTCCCAGTAGTAGAAATTTAACATGGCACGTAATAAAAATGTGTAGAGTAACTCTGAAATGCATTCCATAACATGTATATGTCAAAAATGTAAATGAAGCCATTTCTAAATGAAGTGTTAGTATAGCTTTAAGAAGTAAAAGAAAAATGAAATACCAAAGTATAAACTGAATATAAAAGCAAACATAGATATTCCATTTGGAAAGAAACTCATGCTAAAAGAACATTACTGCTATTAACATATGCAATACTAAAACCTTGTGACTATTATAACCAAATCATTTTGCCTAATTTAACTTAAAGAAGTTCCTTAGAAGTATTTCAGTTAGCTCAAGAAATCTGGTATAATAATATAAGACATGTTACAACTTGTCATTCTGAATTAACTTTACCTGTTATGAAGAAAACCATGCCAGAAACATTTATTTACACCTTTTGGCTTGTGAAAAATCACACAAACATCAACTCACTTGTTTTGGTCATGTAATCAAATCGCTAAAGTCCGGCTACCCACTATATGAAACTCACCAAATCATACAAATGTATCTTTCAAAATGTAAAATGGTAAAAAAAAAAAAAAAAAAAAAAAGATAAAATTATCTCACTTTTACATAATTCATTAGTTGTTGTTGTTGTTGTGTCTTTTGGCTTTTCCTGGTTAGGGGTCGCCACAGCAGAACTCTGGTCCGCTAATGATTGGAAGTAGATTTTTATGTGCCTAGTTGCCGGCCCTGATGCATAACCTTCAACGAAGGTACGCCCATTCACGCATGTCTCCACACAGAAGACGCTCTAGCTGAGAATCGAACAAGACAACGTCTTACTGTGAGGCGACAATGCTAGAGCAGCACCACCACCGCAGTCTAAATAATAATTCATTAGTGTTGCTTTCAAATAATAATTACGTAAAATCTTTATAGCTGGAGCCATAAATCATATACCATCACCCTAGATGGTAACAAGAGATATTAAGGTGATGTTAATCACTAAGGAGACATTCTGTTAGCTATTTATCTGTCTTTTTTGATTCTCAGTGAAAAGTGAAAGTGACAGTCAAAATATAAGTTAATAACGGAGTCTTATTCTTATAATTGATAATACATAAATCCCAGCAGTTGTCCTAGAGGCTCAAAAGTCCTCAACAATATTTCTGTCAAACAGCTTCTAGCAAAGTGACAGGGCAAGATGCTTGGCTGTAATGCGGGCACAGAAATAGGCATGAATTTGAAGGCTACCACAGATATTAAAATTACTTTGGCAAATCTGGCAGTTAATAGCTCAAAGAGCTGTTTCTATTATCTACTTAAAAACTATTTAAGTCCTGCTGATGGAGACCAGAGTGTTTGAAAATAGGGCAGATGATATGGAAACTCGAGCATGATGAAACAACATCAGGGTAACTGGATTGCCAGAATCCCTGGAAAGAGAAGATCTTATTGACTTTCTTAAGAAAGAAGTTTGGCAAGTTTTAAAGTTACAATGCACCATTATTATAGACAGGAGTCCATTGACTAAATACAAGAAATGGACCATCAAGTGCTACTGTGTCACACAGTAGTTAAATTCTCATTAAATTCCTAGATTGTAATGATCATAAAACAGAGTTAAGAAACACAAGGGGAATGACTTCTCCTGTGTTTCAGGCAATCAAGTAATATTTGCATTGGACTGCAGTGCAGCTCTGTATGGTAAAAGGAAATCATTGGTACCCTTTTTAGGGTTTGCAGAAATTAGAGGTTGCAGTGAAATTTGCTTTCCAATAATAATGACGATCTGATTCCTAAGTTTTGTCTTATAGTTTTTTCTAGCTTGTTTACTTCCATTGGGATAGAGAGGAGGACCAGAAGAAGAAAAAGCTGTCTTCAACAACATACATAGCAGAAACCTCATTTTATTATTCACTGGATGGAGCAAGTTACAGAATACTGGGATTTTTCACTATCTCATCACATGTGGATCCTACTGTAGCAACTGTGGGTTAGTAACACATTTGGAGTTTTGTATTTGGAGTTGTTTAATTATGTTTTTAGTAGGTTTTGCTTGCCACTGGTTCTCTCCCCGACAGCGAGAATTTCCAAAGTCCTCATAACACCCTTGGTTAGTTTTCAAATCAGCATCTCTCCTTTTTCCTATTGTTAACATAATGGAATTGTAAAGTATTTGTTTTATGACTTTCATGTTTAATAAAGCTTAATTACATTGCAAATAAAAAAATAAATCCTGTGCTATCATCTTGACTTCAAGAGAAAAAATGAAAAAAAAAAATAAAATATTATGGTCTAAACAGAATAGTTCAAGTTTACAATATTTTCTAGATTAGACTACATTTTTTATTACTCATCTTTCTTCAAACAATGAAAATACAGTATCGAATGATATTAATTTTTAAAATTTGTATTTTGAACACAGCACAATGAATGAATCAATGCCTTGAGCTAGATGGCAGTATAGTTGAGCTACTGGTACTTGTCATAAAGCAACATTGCCTTCTAGAACTATCAGTGTCAGTGTTATCCTTCTAAGAATCTACACAAATAAGCTGCATTTTTATCTTATACGGGTTTGGACAATTTGCTTATATCAAATCTGAAAGTACATAATAAACCCAAATATGTAAGGTGCACATCTTCATCAGAACCTTTGTCTTGTGTTTATGTTCAAACTGCATTTAATGCGGGGAAGGTATTAGTTGCAGAAAACCTAAAAAAGTAATACTACTTTTGAACAAAAGCAGTATTTAAAACAAAGGAATTCTAAAACTGCCTAATGGGGAAGTGTGCATTCGTTTGCATGATATGGAAGAAAGACCTGGCAGCTTAATGAAAGCAAAAACACCATAATCAATGCATTCCACAGAATACAATTAACAATGCCAAAGAAGTAAGTCAGTCGTACTAAATTCAACAAAATTATGTGAGCAAATAAGACACCAGGAAGAGCAGCATAAAAACAAACAAGAAAAACATTAAAGTCTGTAAATAATCCTACTAAAATAATACAGATATTAAATTTGGTTTTGTGTAAAATTAAAAGTTTCTCCAGTTCCCTTTGCATTGTGCAACAAATTAAATCCACATAGCAACAGAATCCTGGACAAATGCAGAAAGAAACAGGCACAATCAATCATAGACACAAACTATTACAACCAATAACCTGCTACATTATGATAATACGTCATTGTAACTTATTATACATGTTCTGCAGTGACAGACATGTACAACTGTAGTGATTGTTAATATTTTCTAAGTAAATTCACAACTACATCCCCAGAAATTACCATGTTTTGGAGGGGTTAAGATGGACAGCATTAAAACTGAAATTGAAATCAGGGCCAGTCTTGGTGAGATGAGAGGTTTGCATGATATATATGCCACAGTCCCCCCTGCAAGAATCAAACCCATACCTTCAATGTTGTCACTGAATTGTGTATTTACTGGGTGCAACATGGAAAAACATATCACGCATGAATCTAGTAGAACACCTTAAAGGGAGTTCTGCACTGTCAAATCCTAATGGGTATACATCACAAAGAATAGTCCTGTATGGCCTACTAGATATGGAAGATGAGTGTGCCAAATGTGATACACCTGACTAAAGCAATCCTGTCTGACACAGGCAATGGCCAGACAGATAACAACACATGCAAACACCACACTATTATGAGTAGATTTTCTACACAGAGCTAGGTACTGCATGCATCTGCCACATGTATTATCAATTGATATTGTCTGAAGGATCTGCAATTGATGTGTGAATTAAGAAGTGATCCATGATAATGAATGGTACAGCAGTATGTGAGAATGATGGCAAAGCATCAGCTATGCCCGTGTGCACAGAAATTACAACAATGCAGTCTAATGTCAATGAGCAAGGAAGTTGTCAGTGTAATATCGTGCACATACCAAACAATACATGGAGCACACTCTGTAAGTACATGTCAAACCACTTCACATGTGCCACATAATTACTGTCCCCCTGACATTGCCAGTGAAAATGTTATACTGCCATGAAATTCTAATATACATGCATATGTGTAGCAAACTATCAAGTGGTAATACTAATGTGATGTAGTTGTACTTCCGTGATGCAGTACAGTCACACTGTAGCTGTACATATGCTACAACTGGACTTCACTCTGTATATCATGTCCAGGTAACACCTTGGGTATGAATCACATGTGACACAGTGGAACCATTAACACAGTTGTACAACTCTACCAATTTGACATCATTACATCATTTGTAAATCATATGCCTGTATGTTTATCAATGAAAATGTGTGGGTGAGGGCCATGACACCGTATATGGACACAATGCAACTGAGGTGGATGCAGTTCATTCAGCACAGCTAATAACACAAATGCTGACAGTCACACAGTGCTGTTGGGGACACCTGTGCAATCCCTGCGAGTAGAACACAATAGTGCATACACTTAATTTGCCAAGGTTGCAAGAGAATCTCAAAATATCATATGTTTGTGTATATGACAGCATTATAACATGTCGCTGAACCCAGGAGTATGTGCCCATATAATCACTATGATGTAATATCGTTGTCAGATAACAGTCCCATGCCAGGCATATACTTGTGCCTGCATTGGTTGATAGAGAACTGTGTAAAATATGAATATACTCCACTACCAGAACTCATGACTTAGTAAGGCAACAATATACATCACATCTTCCCATGTCCCCAGTACTCAGGAGACATATTATTCAACTGTTATGGAGGGAATCAAATGGCAGCAGCAAGCATCAATACAGTAGCTCAAATCCCAGGTTGGAATACACTGTTGTAGGGGTACAGTATATCCACACCTTAACATAGCACATGAGGGTGAAAACAACATTGACATATGTAGTGTTCATATGGTCATAGGAGATTACTAGGCTAATGGCCAAGAGCCCATACAAGCCATTATTATCCCATTTAACCCAAAATGCTATCTCTAGGTGAGGGTAGATTGTAGGGGTATGTGCATGTGTCTGTTTGATATTATTCCAGACTATCTCTGTCCATATGGGACATGAGCACCACCCCATGCATGAATTAACAATCACACATCTAGTGGTGTGGAGATGGCTTATAGTGGATCATTGAAGGGTTCTGCTTTATGAT
Source organism: Protopterus annectens (assembly GCF_019279795.1). NCBI lineage: Eukaryota > Metazoa > Chordata > Ceratodontiformes > Protopteridae > Protopterus > Protopterus annectens. Next base: position 213,322,874 of record NC_056729.1, on the reverse strand, counting down.
GTGTTTATGCATCCTTGAAATGATGACATCCTCAGTTCCTTAGTGTTCCACAGAAAGGATGTTATGTGGACAGAGGGAAAAATAGAATGTTGGATTCAGGGGACTAGGCAAAAGGTTCTCTTGAGTGGGAGTCAAATGATAACAGACTCAAAACATAATACAATAACTGTAATATACCACTGATACCCACAGACACACACAGACACACACACACACACACACACACACACACACACACACACACACACACACACACACACACACACACACACACACACACACACACACACACACACACACACACACACACACACACACACACACACACACACACCACAGGTGACTGAGGTCAGATTCCATCACAATATTTGTCTAGGTATAAAAGCTGGATTCCATACAATGTATGACTATTGCTACTGCAGAAGCCTAGCTTACACTCTGTCAGAATTCACTTTACAGAGGATGACATCATCAGTTTACAATGAGAAGAAGATGTTGGGAGGAGTGTCTGACATAGCTATAGACTCACATTCTGATATAAAATTCTCTCCAGACTGATAGTTGAAGGAAAACAGCAGTAGATAGGATTATGCTGACATGAGTATGCACACACAAGTTGACTGCTGTGAGAATAGAACCATTACCTATTTAGTTAAACAAGCTATGGAACATGGTATTTAATGTTATCACCAATAAAAAAGTTTGATTTAAACAGTGTCAGAGTGCACTTAGAGTGGATGACAGCATCAATGTGAGCTGAGAAGAGAACACTGGCAACACTGTTTGAAATTGCTGTGGAGTCATGTTGCAGTATCTCCTGAATGCTACTCAAGCTTTTCTGACTATGCACACACCCACTTGGACATAGACACTCACCCGGTTTGACTGCTGTGAGAGGGGAACTCTGACCTCTCTAGTTACACAAGCTAGAGAACATGGTGCTTAACATTAGTACCATTGCAGAAGTCTGACTTTAGTGGTGTCAGAGTACACTTTACAGAGGATGACATCATTATAGTGTTACAGGTAACATATATCGTTATGGGGCATGGGTGCAAAGCCGGAATTTGTGGTATGATTGTGTTAGCGTAAGTTGCAAAAGAAATTATGAATATATCCTGGCAATCTTGGTCCAATAAGTTGCCATGAATGCATATTGTAGTAGTGAGACAGACATACCTGCTTTTCAGAATTTTATGTAGATGAGACACGCATGCACTTATGCACACACTTAGGAACCCCCAATAGTGCAATGATAGAGTTATGTGTCTTCATATTCGGATAAAGGTAGATATGTCCACATTAATATAAGTTACTGACAATATCAATGGGATATAATCTTGCATGACCAATGTCCACTGTCACTATAAACCCATGCCACATGTAACAATGCAGTTAGGCCATGCAGTTCTGGAGTCAGTTTGATAATTGCTAAAGTACTGATGTATCCTTTGCAAGTGCATTGCTGCAGGGCATGCATGAATATCAGAAAGTATATGTTCAGTCAAGGACACACATTAATGTCCTTCCCTTGTGTTTATGAATGCATTTCCATGTATTGGAGAATTACAGCTCAGTACGAGGGTTAGACATGCTACACACCTCTTCACAAAGAGTATTGTCAAGCAACTAATTTAAGCAGATTATGGCAAAGAATCAGCACATGTGTGACTTAAAATTTCAGGAATTCAACCTGGACTTGTGAAGTAGCACTGTCCACTGCTGCTCTTTGCCAAACTGTGTGTAAATAGGGATATACAGTAACTGCCCTGATTGGAGGTAACTGCAAAATACCTCCATGTTTTGTTAATGTTTCATGTGTCAGGCTTGTAACATATGTTATGGGAGAAATTGTTGGCAGCTAATATGATGTGCATGCTGTAGTCTGCCTTTGAAATGTTGGGGCCAAAGTTTTATAACATAAATAACTGTTGGCCTTGCCTTCCCCATTTGTGCAAACTTAAGGGCAAGACAAATGTGGTTCTCTGCTTAAGAAAACAAGTGACTGTTTTAATCTAGCACACCTTCCTTGGTGCAAACAGCCTCAGTGGTGACACATGCCCATCAGCACCCTGGACAGTACTAAGTTTGGAAAATACACCTGCTTCCTTGCTTTCTATATGGCACAGGATGTAAGACCATTGAGCTCTAGGTATGAGCACAAGTAAGCCAGGGTTCAAATTCAGATGTTTTTTTTTTTTTTTTTTTTTTGCAAATGGTGTCTGGATGTCATTAGCTAAGTAAATATGCATACATATATATACATACATACAAATGTTTCTTCTAGCTTGCTAATATACCAAAACACTTGTTCCCATAATAAATGTCCAGACTGTTCTTAAAATATCTAAACTAGCACTTGCTTTAATGTAATTAGGTAGTCTGTTCCAAGCATCAGCTACCCTGTCAGATAACCAATTAGTACACTTCTCATTCCTATAGAATCTTCTACATAGGTTATCTGATGATTCTCTAGTACTTTTTGTTAACCCCAAACATTCCCAGAGATATTTGTCCCTAAATGCACTATATAGCTGAGTAAGATCTCCTCTTAAATATCTGTAAGAGACACTGTACAAGTTCAGATATTTTAGTCTTTCATAATAACTTAGATTTTCACATCTAAGGATGCCCTTGGTGTATTTCCTCTGTATTCTTTCCAGTTTATTCATACTTGTTTTCCTATAGGATTTCCATATTGTTATTCCATACTCAAGTTTGGGTGTAATGTAATTAACAAACAATTACTTCATTATGTTTGACTTCCTAGACTTTATAAATATTTTTATGCAACCTATAGTTCTATAACTATCATTAGCCAATTGGTTGATATGATTAGAAAAACTCATAGCTGAATCTACCCATACACCCAAATCTCATATGGTGTATATTTGATGTATTTATCAACATATTATTCTCCTTTGCCCAAATGGTCAATTTAATCAAATTATTTTGCAGACATGCCTTATCTGTAACACTTGTAATCATTTTACCCAATTTCAGGTCATCAGCATATAGACTGTAGAACATCTCAGATGAAAAAGTAAGGTTTAAAAGATAGAGGGCCAGATTCACGAAGGCTTGCATGGAGTCTTAGAGTAGAGTAAGACTCCATGCAGCCATCATGTCCGACGAGCGATCCAGGAACAGCCTGTAGGGGCGTGTAAGAGAGCTCCTAAAATGGCTCTTACATGGACAGGGCTGGGATATGCAAATTACCTCAATTGCAGGTAAAAGGCATGCAAATGAGGTAGATTTGCGATTCAGGAAACCCGAACCTGTCCGAGTAAGAGCAGTGTTATTTGCAGAAATGTACTCAGTTGACAACTGAGTACCATTCTGCAAATAGCAAAACAGAGCCGTGACAGCTCCAAATACAGGTTGCATCCAGTGCAGGAAGCATGCCAATGGCCAAATATATGGCCATTGGAAATGTTTCCTGATGCAATATGAAAATAATGTAGATGAAACAGTGGAAACAGGACCACCACAAATATGAAAATATTTTTTTTTTTTCGCTGATTTCCGATGTTTAAGCATAACGCAGCGCTGCACAAACGGGCTGCGCTCTAAAACCCAGAATACTAAAAATTAAAACCCACAAATGTGGATTTTATTGAAATTGTTAATGTACAATGCAAGGGAATGGCAGGCTGAAGACAACATGGCCACCGAGTAGAGGTTGCTAAGGGGGAAGCTCAGTCTAAGACATGTAACCAAGCATCAGTAGGCAATCCTATGTAAATGAGTGTTAGGATAGTGAATCACAAGTTTACATAGCAAATGAGCACAGTCAGTGGAGTGTAGGAGTAGGATATGGGGAGTAACAGAGTAGAAGATAGGTGACATCACGAGGGGGGTATGTATGAAAGAAGTGAAACTCATTGGAGCCGAGTGGCATGTGTCAGCTGTAATTTATACATCATGGAAAGAGGTGTGTCAACAGGTGGGCTAGGGAAAGCCATGAAATGAAAGCTGTATGCCGTGGATAACACCAGAGTTTCTTGCTGAATGGGTATGCGCGCATGTCCGCGAGTGTAAACCCGAGTAAGACATAGTGTGCACGTGTAAGCGTAAGTGCATGCGTTTAAGCCAGAGTAAGCATGTATAAGGCTGTTTAAAGAGTTGTAAGCATGTTTGCACTGTTGTGTGCACGTTTTCACCCGAATAAGCAAGTTTTAGTCCGTATAAGCATGTGTGCGTGTGTGTTAGCTGCTGTGCGAGTGTTTGCGCTTGTGTGCGTGGCGCTCCCCCCCGAGGAAACAGAAAGGAAAAAGGAAGCACAACAAATAGTAGGAAGCTACCAGGGAATACTAGCAGAGCTAGCAGGTGAAAACAATCAGAATCAGGCAATTACACAGGCAGTACACTAGCCCAGCCCAGCCTAGCACTTAAAACTCTGCAAACAACAGTCCAGTATGTTTCTCACAACAGACACTGCAGTAAGCTAATAGAAGTGAGAACTGAAAAAGCTTTACTGAAAAAAAGAAATGTTAGGGGCTGCCATTGCTGTTATAAGGTGACATATGCAACATGCTGAGGGTGGTGACAATGGAAATGCTGCTGGACAACCCACAGTGAGGAGACAGAGAAGAGTGTACAGGCCCAGGGTAACCTACCAGGGGCTACATGAGTTGGAGATAGTGGAGTGCTATAGAGTGGACAGAGACCTCCTGCAGCAAATTGTTGAGCTGTGCAGGCCACGGCTCACACACAGAACCAACAGAGGGGAACCCATCCCAGTGGAAACCAAGGTATGTGTTGGCCTAAGAATATTAGCAACAGGTACCTACCAGAGACCAACTGGTGATATGATGGGGATTTCACAGGTATCAGCATCCAGGGTACTACACCAGTTCCTGGATGCCATGTCAGCACATGTCGGTGATCATGTATATTTCCCCAATTCCCGTGAGATATTGGCCAGCAATATGCTTCTCTTCCAGCAAATAGCGGAATACCCTGAGGTAGTGGGTGCAACAGACTGCACGCACATACGCATCAAAGCACCAGCCGGTGAGCGGGGTAGGGTCTACTTCAACCACAAGAGCTTCCCCTCCATCAACTGCCAGGTCATGTGTGATGCCCAGGGCATAATAGTGAATGTGTGTGCAGGCTGCCCTGGGAGCTACCATGATTCCCATATCTGGCATCTGATGCAGCTGTACCAGACATTTGCCAATGGGGACATCCCACATGATCACCTAGTGGGGGACGCTGGCTATGCACTGGAGCTGTGGCTGATGACACCCATCAGAAATGCACACACACCTGAACAGGAATGCCATAATGAGGCACACGCACAAACACGTAATGTAATAGAGCATGTGTTTGGGCTGCTCACGGTTCTGGTGCCTGGACACATCTGGTGGAGCCTTGCAGTACACACCAACTACATGTACCCAAATTATCATGGTATGTGCTATGCTGCATAATCTGATCCTGCGAAAACAGCTGCAGCAGGACGAGCATAGGCCTGGGCCAAACATCCCCCCACCATTGCCAAGGCCATCACAGGCAGAGTGTTACTTGGAGGAGGAACAAACTGAGCCTGCCCCAGTAGGCAGAAGGAGGTGTGCCCAGTATGCTTTGGCCTTGGCAAAGAGGCAATGCATAGCACATACACTGGCTCAGGAGGAACTCTGGAAGTGATACCTCTCTCTGACTCGCACATATGGTAAAAGGGATGCCTAAGTTGACACTACCTGCTTTCAAACATGTACAGAGAGTGTAGTATGTGCATCCGACATAGGCAGCCCTGCAGCACCACCTAAGGCATGATTGCCATGTGTTAAGCAATATAAAGCAGTGCTAACCAGCATTTACCACCATGTAGTATATGCAAACAAAATCGCACACACCAACTAGTGCAACTGTGGTCAATGTTCAGTGATACTGGGTAACGTCCAGCAATGTTGGTGAATATTGAGCAATGTCGGACAAGCCTGGTCTAAGTAGGGCATAGCTGAACAAAAGCCAACATGCTCATATTTGCTTAACGGGCCCTTAAGCAGTCTGGTCTGCTCAGTATGAAAATATAAAGCAGTAATGGGCCTCGAACCCAGGATACGGTGCACTATAGCCAAAGTACTGAACCACTAAACCATGACAGTATTGCAGTGGTCAGCCTGTATGAAGGAATGTTGATAAGTCTATGCAAAGTATTTCATGGAAACCCTGCAGGCACAGCATAATCCTTGTCGAGTTATGACACAAAGGTGAGTCCTGCAGTGAGAACAGAACCTGACTTCCAACACACACAGTATAAATGTTAATATCGGTCATGTTCGCACACATCAACCAATGTAGTGGACCTCAAATAGCAACATACTGAAAGCTCACACTGGGCATGCTCACACATGAATAAATGAGACAAATGTCAAGCAACAAAACACGGAATGGCAGAACTGGGCATGCTCACACACTTAGGCCATGTCTGAGTAATGCAGTGGGCCATGCTTAACTGGCAGTTGCATGTGTTAACCCAGGAACCTGTCACTATACAGCAATCTGCCCTGTGCACACAGTCATATGAAAACAGACACATCTATAATATAGTGGAACCCTGTCATAATCAAATATGTTCTGCAGATACTGAAGTTGTCCATAGAAACTGGTAAAGCAAACATGATAAAGACCTGCAAACAGTATCAGCAATAAACATTGTGCATCTTGAACATTAGCATAGGTTCAGAGGTCCATACTAGGCTATCTGCCCTAGGGCATGTACAAGCCTAGCCAGTGTGTGTTTGGCATTCGCAACCCTGTCAGATTACTACACTGTGTGTGTGAATAGTAGGTCACACAAGATAGCCCATGTATGTTTAGGCTAGTGTGCCTCTGTCTAGCAGGGACACAGAAGATATCCCAGGGGTAAACATACGATCACCCATACAGGCATCAAGATGTCTCCAGTAGGTGGTCAGTGGGTGGCTCTGCCTATGTGAAACTGAGAGTACATTCTGGAGTGAGTGGATCCTCTGGGATAAGAATCTGTCCCACCACAATGTCCTATTAACATCTGTGCTGAGGTATACATCCCTGGAGTGTGTAGCTCCAAGGGAGTCTGATATCCTGAGGTGGAGCATGTCCAGTAATTCTGGGTTGGGAATATCTGTAAAGAACAGGCACACATCATATCCGAGTAGGGTTTAAGCGACTGAGTAGAGCTGGAGTTACTGCATCTGAACTGTGCAGGGCATCTGTGTGAGTCCCTAGATCTGCTTGGTGAGGAACTTCCGTGGCCAGTACAGTTGCTGCAGGTGTCGGGTAAGGTAGACCCCAAATGTGGCATTGTAACCAAGCATGGATGTGATGAGTATAGGGGCACAGTGACCTTACTCGATCTAGATGTGAAACCATATGGGATAAGGTGGCCCACATAGAAGGTGTGTCCAACCACTTTGGCAATGTGAATGTCAAAGGCGACAGTACAAACAAGTCATGTCCCCAAACCCCTAACAACTCCTACCGTATGTAATTTAGTACTACCTATGTGGTAATGTGTGGGCATGTTGTTATTCCCAAAGGGGATGACTATGCAACTGATGGCATTTAGCTGTACGCCATGACTCAGGCACCAGTAATCCATCTCTGTGAGACCCTGTTTGAGTATGCATGTGGCAGCTGGAGAGTTGATCATGGCACCCAGTTTGCAGTCAAGTGCAAACATGTTCAGCCATATTCCCCCTGTGGTAGCCTGTACGTCAGACAAATATATACTGAACAAGAGAGGTCCCAGGACCGAGCCATGTGGGATGACATGGCACCTGCAATTCTGACCATGTGGGTGCTATCCCTGATCCAGGTATCAATCCATCGTGTGAGATATGTGTCCATATCGACGCTGGTGAGCCTATGCATAATGGCCGATGGGTTATTGTGTTGAAGGGTTTTGCAGGGTTCAGGTAGGCTGTGTAGACAACCGTCCCTATGTTGACGGACCTGTTAGCCATTTAAAGAATACAAACAGGTTCAAGAGGCAAGATCTGCCCACAACAATGCTAAAATGTGAAGGACACAGTGTCTGAAGGTTCCCAATGTCTATGTGTATGAGTCCCATGACAATACGCTCCATAGCTTTGCAGAACAGGCTACTTAGGCTTATAGGGCAATATTGTCTGTGGTCCATTGTGGCACCAACTGTGTGGAGTGGGACCACTCTTGCTGTACGCCATTCCTTGGGTACATATCCTGTGGTAACTCCGATATTGAACAGTGATGTAATGTGAGGGTTGCATCTGCCATGATGCTCATGTAAGATGCAGGCTGTGACACCATCTGGTCACATTGATAATGTGATGTATGCTTTGGGGAGGGCAGCACTCACCTGTTACTGTGTGATGTCTGGGAGGTTATACTCTGTTGGGATGGATAGTTGCTCCCTAGGGGGGGATGGGTGGGAGACAACTGCACTGAACCTGTTTGCCAGGATGTTGGCAATGCCAGTGGGTTCAGGGTAGGTTTAGTCAGTATGAAGTAACTCACAGCATATCAGTGAGTGTCCACCCAGGTTCCTGACATAACTGAAGAAGGCCGTGTGATAGTCCTACATGTCTGTTGCAGTTGTCTGGTAGAAGCGACCCTTAGAAAAGTTCATGAGTGATCGTAGCTGTCTGCTAGTACAGATCACAGATGCCTTCCCAGTCTGGGATTGTGCTCTATCATGTAGTAGCTTCCTCCTGATGTTGTACAGCTTATTAATGGCTGGGGTCTACAACACAGGTCCCCAGCCATTGGAGTAGTGAGTCCTGTTGTTATTTCAGATAGCACAATCCATGCAGTCCGCTAGGTGTCCATAGAATGTGTATGGAAAGGATGCAGCAGTGTGAGCTGTATTTGACACTGTCTCAGGGTCTCTGAAGGATACCACCTTGCTTCGGTGACGTGAGATATTGGCTTATGAGAAGTTCACCAAGATTACCCAGGATGGGTGTGTGGAGGGTATATGTATGTCCAGTGAGATACATGTATCTTCTGATCTTACCAATGAGGGGTATATCGCTGGTGTGGAACATAGAGTCCCCATGTTGGTGATGATCACGTCCAATATGTATTCCCCCTTGTGGCTGTGCTGACTGGTTGTGCCATAGCATATGAGTTTACAAATTGTAGCGACTGTTGGGTGAGGGTGTCAGGGCGTGAGTAGTATCCCCAGTCAATATTTGTGTATGTGAAGACACACAATATAATGGTGTCTGTGGAGACCTTCATATTCTCCATAGTTCCCATGAAAGCCGAGAGTGGTCCCTGAGTTTAGGAGTGTGTTCTGTAGCAGGCAACAAACTGAAAGGCAGTATTGCACAATGGTAGTTGTATATCTATAGTCTGTGATGCTTTGTGCAGTGCTACTAACCCGGAGGTGTGTGTATCTGTGAAGTATATGGATACTCCCCCTAGTTGTGTTGTCTGTTCCAAGTCTTGTTGTCAGACAGCATGGTATGAAACATAACCTGGCAGTGCTGGTGTGCATAAGCGAGCCTGAACCAGGTGTCTGTCAGTGCACAGATATCACTATCCTCCATACTGAGGAGAGTCCTCAGTGGCTGCAATATGAGGTTAACATGACTGTTGTTGAGCAGCATTACCCTTAGTTTCATTTAACCTGTAATGTCTATGGAGGTATGTTTGTCTTCTGAGCCCTGCTTAAAAAAAGCACTATGGTGGTAGCAAGAGCCTTAGCCAGCATTCCAAAGTCCAAGGGTGACAGGTGCAAGCTGTCCATAGTGAAGCTATGTGGTATGTTGAGCATGTCACCATAGGCTGACAGACACTGTATCCCCTATGAATTAAACAAATTTGTTAGGCAACTGTTAAATGTGATATGTGTGTCCATATACTGTGACATCATACTTCATGGGTGTAAGATGCTAGACAAGGTCATGGTCATACTGGCCTGGGCTACATGATCAGAGTGTTCCTCCATGTATCATGTCATGTGGTCCAGGGAGTAACGTCTGAGGTTGTACACACCAGCATGGACAATGATGGTGCCAGTCCTGTACTTGCTTTAGAGTGACCTGACTGCCTGTGCTATGTGGCAGATCCTGGCACCCAACAGACAGCCCAAAGTGACTATTCCCTTGTTAGGGCTGGTGAGTGGTACGTCAGTGTGTCTGACAATAAGTGTCACCTATTACAAGTGTATTAGGTGTGTTGTTTAGCCTGAAGGGCAGTGACTGTGTGGCACACTGACATTGTGAACTATGTGATATGTGGGTATTGTAGTGGGGTAGCAGGTGTGTGTGTGTGTCTGCTTTGGAGGTCTCTGCTGCTTAGGTAGAGTACATTTACAGCATCCGAGTATGTCTATGTGTGATAATGTGGTTTGAGTGCTGTTGCTAGAGGATATGTGAGACTGATATGTGGTGTGTGTGCATCTCACACATATATCTGAGTTTGTCTGGAGGAGGAGAGGGTTGTCTGTGTACATGAGGTGGATGTGACATTGTGTCAATATCACAATATCCACCACCTGGACTGAAGAGTACACACTTAACCGACCCCTGGACATGCCAGGATATTATCATGACATACTCTGTAGCCTGATCACAAAGGATCAGTAGGGTGTTAAGCGTGTAAAAGTGTATAACAGGGATTAGTGCTCATGTTTGCTGGTGTTTTGTAAAGAGTAGCTGAGAAGGAGTCCATACTGAATCATGACACCTCCTTCAGCTATGTCATAAATAGCAATGTACACCCATATATGTCCTGAGTCAGGGCCAACTGTACCGGGGTGACAATGCTGACATCATGACAGACAGGCTCATATGTACATACCCATCTCCCACTGACAATAGTCCACATCATCATAACAGGAGATATCACATGTAGAATGGATGAGCAGCTACCCCCACTGCCAAAAGCATGGCAGCAAGTGGAATACATTGATTCCCAATATGTGTCATGCACAAACTACAGAACAAACTGATCATGCACCTGAACAGTCAGCTGAGCCTCACCCCCTACACAGGATGTGGAACCGTTGAATGTGTCACAGCTACATATGTCACTCCCCACAAGTGTTGGTGCACAACACACCATGGGAAGTCAAGTCCAGTACGCCTATGAAGTCTGATCTGCAAGGTCATGAAGTCCATCATGGTTGCAGTCATAAACAGATCTATTGGAAGCTGACATACACACAACCCTACCAGCCGTGGTATGTTCATGTGCAGATCATGGTTCCCAAACATGCTAGACTGTTTGCAAGGCAGCCACCCAGGACATACATCAATGAACACATCTACACATGTGTCACATAGACTTTGAATAGCCCTTTATCAACATCCCAGACACATGTAGTATCCACAAAACCAACAAGCTGTGCATAAATATGTGTTGACATATGATGGAATGTCAATGTTTCCACAGATAGATCACAGAAGGTAAGGATTCTGAGGTCTTGTGCAAGCTGTTGACACCTGCTGACACACATGGACCATTCCTGGAATGGCATAAAACAAAGTGTACACACATCACCATGTCCAGTCTGATGATGTCACCATCCTACAAATACAGCCGGAGAAGGGAAATCAGGCAATAAAGCAAATAGCACGCCATGTTACTGTATGTCTCTCTCTCTAGTATCATAACATAGTTAGAGAGGGGTTTGAATCCTGCAAACAGTGAGTATGTGTGCAGTTTTCTTTGAGAGTTGTCCCCTTTTTGGAGACTGGGAAAACTCACTAAAAGAGGTACATTCCTCTTTGGAAAGACTGATGATGTCACCATCCTACAAATACAGCCAGAGAAAGGAAACCAGCCGGTAAAGTAAATAGCACGCCGTGTTAATGCGTCTCCTTCTAGTATCATAACATAGTTAGGTAGGGGTTTGAATTCAGCAAACAGTGAGTGTGTGTGTGCATGGGGGGGTGGTGTATGTGTGTAGTTTCCTTTGAGAGGTGTCCCCTTTTTGGAGACTGGGAAAACTCACTAAAAGAGTACATTCCTCTTTGGAAAGACTGATAATGTCACCATCCTACAAATACAGCCGGAGAAGGGAAACCAGTCAGTAAAGCTAATAGCACGCTGTGTTAATGTATCTCTCACTAGTGTCATAACATAGTTAGGTAGGAGTTTGAATCCTGCAAATGCTGACTGTGTGTGTTTCAATGCGGTTTGGGTTTTTATTTTTACTATGGTATTACATAGTATGATTACAACAGTAAGTGCATTGCACACATCAGGTATCTGCGTGGCAAATATATATGTGTACATGTCCCCTCAATCAGTACATAGGTGTGAAGCCTGCATACTATATGAATACATTTGTTTCCATTGACAGGTTGTGCCGCTGCTTCTCAGATCGTAGGTCACATATGTATGTATGTGACAAGGCCGTCCACTGTCGTGTTCTGTGGCACACACACCCATGACAGTTACTTAAGAGTAGTGTGAGTGAGGGTATATGCCTGGGGTATATGTCAGATATGGTCATACACAACAAAGTATGCCAATAATGGACAGTCTTTATAGGTGTACTACTGCCTTGTGGATATGCATTCAGGCCTGTAATGTCTTATGTGATACACCTTGGGACTCCACAATACCTATGGATATGTGGATACCAAGGGACACATGACATAAAATGGGTCTGTATGTACACAATGGTACCCAACATACATGTTGAGGGCTACCACCTGTGTGGTACTGACAGGATAGTATGTATAGTACATGAGGATGACTATGCCATAGTCGGCTTACTGCTATACAGCATGTATCAGACAACAGGTATCTGTCTGTATGATACCCTTGTGTAGGATATGCGTCCCATCCAGGGAATGCATTGTAGGCCAATCCATGCATTTCCAGATTTGGATGGAAACATCCCTAGTGTGTCTGCATGTACCTAAGGGGGCTATATGACAAACAGGTGTGATCACAGTAATGGGTGGTGGTCATTACCACTGGTTAGTGTTATAGTGTAGCACCGGAAGGATCAAATTAATACTGGGTTCCCTACTACTGTGTGTCATTTGTCAGGACATCATCCAATGATTGCTTATAGTCTTGCTGTTGTGGTTGTGTATACTACCCGACCGCAAATCATTGACAGATATTAATGGTATCACCCACAGCATAGTGTCAACCCATGTCATACATACGTCTACCCGTGTTAGTACAAAACTGTAGTAGAATGCATACTGGCCATTGAAAGATGCTATGAGATGTTAACAATGTGTACGACAGGGTATGCCACACATCCCATGTGTCCACTATGCACATACATCCAGACAGTGCGCACCCACCATGTTCACAGATGTACACTTGCTAATCTGTACTGCACACATCACACATGTACTGTCCACTCACTAACACATGCTGGCAACACATTACACTTCAGCCAAGTGGCACATGGGTGGATAATACATACTCAGACCTAACAGTTGTGTAAACAATGCTACATTGACAATCAGAGCTTTGATGCATAATGTCTGCTCAGATATACCTACAAGGATGTAGTTACACTTCCTTGTTGGCAACTTGCTATTATTGCTACACTGCATCAGCACCATGTTAGCCTGTCCCTTCATCAATAATGCAGATGACAGGAGGTGGCACAGGTATCATCATATGCACAGGCCGTTTTGTTGTTTGCCAGAGCTTGACATTGACCCATCCAATCGACATGTGTGTGTGTGTGTGTGTGTGTGTGTGTGTGTGTGTGTGTGTGTGTGTGTGTGTGTGTGTGTGTGTGTGTGTGTGTGAGGGACAACAGTACAGCATGGGCCAATGTTGATGTAATGTGTGTGTGTATGTGTGAGCCCTAGTTGTTTGCTTAATGTGTGTGTGTCTGCATGCACACAGCTCCACCATGTGGCTGCCATATACGGTAGTTTGTGGGACAGCCACAGACTGTACCTGCTAGGCTGTACAGATCACTGTCTCTGGCCACAGACACAGTACCTGTGCCTGGCAGAGGTGCTACGGACAGTATCGGGTACCAACCCTGACTGGGTACTGTCATCAGAGGCAGAGGTATGATGACTGGACCCATGTCCCTGCTGGGACTGGCCAGAGCCACGTGCATGTGGTCTACTGGGACAGTCAATGGACAGGCCAGCCCCAGCATTGCTGGGGCTGGTACTGTCACTATGGGAGCGGCTGTGAACTGTGGGCCATCCGTGACCACTGCAAGCTGTTGCTGGCATGTGTCCGTCGATGTCGCAACCATCCCGCATGGTCCTGGCTCAAGGAAGACATGTTGTGAAGGGCATCTATTGTCTCCCCCCAATGTCTATCAATGACCACGGTGTAAGTCCGGATGGCACCGGCAAGGTCACGGATGCTGTCATTGATAGCGGTGTAATGTGCCCTCTGCACCCTAAGTCCCTGCCTGGTGTACCGTTCCATACGTGCCTGAGGCTGCATTACAGCCCGGAACATGCTGGTCATCATAAGACCTGTGAGGGCACGCCTGCCAGGGGCAGTACAACCAGTGGTGCTCCCCCGAGAACCCCTGGATCTCTGCCTTTGTGGTACCATTCTGGGTCTATGGCTATGGCTGCTGTGAGGGGATGCAAGTGCCATGGGTACCACACTCTCCTGGTCAATGCCAACTGTATGCTGTCCCTCGCCTATGGCCATTGGTGGTGAGGGATGTATTGACAGTATGAGTGTGCACATAGATGGGGTTGAACGCTGTGTACTGTCGACTGGTGGACCAAAGACAGACCCTGTCAAATCTCCCTGTGCCAAAATACATGTGTCATCATCACCACTATTCAAGGCAGTGGCTTCAGGTCACCTGCTGGTTTCACCAACCCCTAGCTCAGCACCTGTGAGAGGAAGATAGGAAACACACTTTACAGTCTGTACATGCACACATGCACACATGCACACATGAACACATGCACACATGCACACATGAACACATGAACACATGCACACATGCACACATGCACACAGGAACACATGCACACTCCTCACTACAGCAGATACACACACACAACAGCAATCCAAGACATACTCAATAGTGGTTGAAGGTGGGTGATAGTATCACAAGGTAAATAGTCATGTCACACGTGTCAGCATGCAGAATATGTTTTGGTCAAGTCCATGCAGTGTGAGTGTAGACAGCCATAGTTAATGACAGTGTACATGGCTGTGGTGCATGTGTGTACATGTTCAGTGATTGCCTACACCCTGGAACACAATGTGTACAAGGACACGACATTTCTGTGCAAGTATTATAAGCTCTGCAATGTCCTGTGCACCATCACTCACAGGTATACATACCATGACTGCATGTGTTATCTGTGTGTCACATGGATTTCCATGTCTGAAGGCAGTGTCTGTGTCTGTAGCAGATAGGACACAGGTGTAGCACATGCCTGCTATGGACACACTCGGGATGAGTGGTGCGTGTATACGTGATGGAATACCAATCCTGGACATGGCCATTGTACAGTGGTTATGGTGATTGTGGGTCATATTCCAGAAATGCCAGTGCCAGCCATGACATTGCATGGTACATGATTGCAACATTCAACATCACACATACCCAATGTGTGTTATGTGACCTATATACCCAATATCATTCCAGGACAAATATGTGTCACGGTGTTCAGAATGCGACTGCTATGCATATTGTGCATAGTTGCATATGTTTGCACACACACAGCATACTATGCATAATGTGTATAGGTGCATATGTGTGCACACACACAACATGGAGGTGCAAAGCAATGACAGCTATGTGTAGTACTGTGGTCACTGTAACTGTATGGGGTGTAGTACCATTAGCCATCATCATCATGCATCATGTGGTCACTCAAGGCCACTAAAGTGTGCTAGACCACTGCCTAGCATGCTGTACCTGAACCGCAGTGCCATGGCTAAGTTCACAATTACACAGCCACATTGCACAAGGGTGTGTGAGGTGCCCAATAGGGAGCATTGCCTAACATGACTGTGTTATGTGTTGAAGAGTGTTGCACAGCCCCATGCTAGGCCCCTACCCCTCAGGTATATTATGTGTGGTGTGTGGATGACATGTGGGATACTGAAGTGTGACCTGGCAGCGGGTGTCCAGTTATAATATGTGTAGCATGTTGTGGTGTACTGCGTATGACTAACATGTTATGTTGTGTACATGTGTTTCAACTATGCCTATCCAATGTGCAGTACAGTGTTGCCACATTTGTGTCTGGTGCTCTGTGCATTGCATGTGATTGAGGCAGCTACTGACTTTACTGAGATGTTTAACATCTCACAGCAAACATGCACAGCATGCCTTATGCATAGGTGTGTTATGTGTACATGGCCTACACCTCACCTATGACATGCACATTTCAATACCACTTTTAAAGTGTTAACACACTCACCAGCATGTATCGTCTGCCCTGCTGTCACACCAGAGGGACCTACAAGAATATGACACAGTTTGTCAGTGGCCACAACTGTGGCATTGCTACTGTGATTGTGCTAAACTACAGTAGAACAACAGGCATAGGTGTATGGATACTATTCAAAATATCAGTATTGCACACAATAGGCAGCACAACCGCTAAACACAGTACACATCTCACATTTGCATAATCTAACAATACAGGTAACAGTAGTCTACAGCTAGGGCATGTTACCTGCATGCTCCATGTCACCATGCTGGATGGCTCCGGCCTCTATGATGACATATGTATGATGTTGTTGCTGCTGTAGGCCAGGAGCCACCACACTTAGGAGCAGTTCCTCCACTCTGGTGAAAGGTGGATGTATGGCCACCCCACCACCTGTGGCAAGCTGTTCTCTATCAATATCAGATGCATGCCTCCAGACACGTCTAATTAAATCACTGCAGTGATGATGTACCTGCTCATATGTCCAGTTATGCATGCATATGTCATTTATCCGACAAACAAGTTCTTGCCACAGTGCAGTACGCTCATACTGGTGCTGGCTGGCCCTGGAAAACAGCAGGGTATAGTGCTGAACCAGGCTGTGGTGGATTTCCTGTTCCTCTGCAGCTGTGTAGGAGGGATTTCTTTGATGAGCCATAAGCCAGGAAGACAAGTAAACGATATGTGTGAGCAAGTCATGTGGCACACTTAACATTATACAGTACAGATATCAGTTAACTGCCATATATAGCATCTGTTCATCTCTCAGAGGATACACACATTCAATACCACATATCAGTGCTCAGCCCACAACTGGCTGACAGTGCCTGCCACACTCCATATAACAAACCAGTATACACCAGTACTCGGCACACTGTTTGGGATCCAATGCACAGCCTTGCCACGGGGGTACATATCAAGCTAATGCATGAAGAAATATGTCATCCATTGCAATGAATGTGAAGTACAGTTACAGTATAACCAGTAACCCACCCTAGTCGTTGATGCCATACCCCTACCTACCATATGTGCACAGTTGTTAATATAGCTGGCATACTGCTGTAACAGAGTATACATGTTGCTAGGTACACATGCAAACCCTGCAACACACATGTGATTGAGGACATGGTACAGGCATCATTACACACACATGAGACATTTATACAACACACAAATGTATGCTGACACAGATGAGCATTTCCTGTGTACCTTACAGTACTGTGTGCACCTACTTACAGATACCTATGCCTGAGGTATGTAATCTGTGCAGACTACAGGAAACACACAAGACAGTGTTACCAGGGAATGCAAACATACACCATACTGTGCTGTTTAGGCCTACAGCTTCAGGTAGTACAACAGTTCAAATGTCAGCTGGATTCACCAGCAGTACCACTTACTGAGCATACATGTATTGCTTCAGCCTACGATGGGACACCACAGTCGTACACAAGGAACTACATCACAACATATGCCATCCTACAATGTCTGCATCCCAATAACTGACACATCTTTCTCTGGCCTCACACCTATGACACAAACGACCATGACAGAAACAACCTCACACTAAGCTATCACACCGTTACAGACCTTGCACACATTCACTGTCACACTCATTCCACCTCACATAGCAGGTATTGCACTGAGTACATGTGTGTGCATTGTGTCATAGGTAGGTAATATGATATTGGCCCTAGGGCCTACAGCAGCCTAGCCATATGCTACCCTGGCCTTTGACACACATGTAATTTGATTTCACTTGCTCCTGTCAACCGGATACACAGAGGTGATTCCAAGGGCGTGTTACCTATCCCCCAGACAATCATCAGGGGTATGTATGACATCTGCTACTGAGGAGCCTTGTTTGTTAATGCTGGGTGATTTACTCCAGAGTATGGCATATTTGACAATAGGAGCCTATCCCTCCAGCATGTGCTGTTTAGTGAGGTGGTGGGGATTAGGGACCTAGGCCATGTAGCCAGGTGGGATTGTGAGGTGTTGACATGGTGATTGTCTGGCTGCTATGGGTGTGACATACCTCTGTATGTTTGGCAGAGGTAACCTCTGGGTGGCAACGCACTTTAGCTGTGGTTATGTCAGTCAGTCTGCATAGGGTATGTGTCTGAGGGCAGTATTACTCTTTGTGAGGTATGTCTGTGGCCTTTCCACTTGCTGTAGTTGTCATGTGAGGTACATACCACATGGGGCATTGTGATGAGTACAGGGAAAAACTGACCTATATTTACGTACATGACACAACGTTTGGGATGACACGTACCACATAGACAGATTACAAGACTAGTGTGGCACTGTGAATATCAAAGGGGAGGCTACTGTTCAACTGTGTCCCATGTTCCCTTCTGACACCTTCAGTGTTAGGCAGGCAACCACCTCTCTGGTAGTTAGTGGGTAAAGTGTTTTGGAATGGGGTATGGCACTGCAGTATCAACACTGGTGTTCTGTCCATGCCTTGGTCACCAGTCACCTTTTGCAATACGTCTGACCCCGTGTCTCCCTCTCTCACTATAAAGATATATATATATATATATATATATGTATATATATATATAGATATATATATATATATATATATATATATATATATATATATATATACATATATATATATATATATATATATATATATATATATATATATGTATATATCTAGATATATATATCTGTATATATCTATATATCTCTATCTATATCTATATATATATCTATATATCTATATATATCTATATATGTGTATATCTATATATCTGCATATCTATATATATCCATATATATATATATATATATATATATATATATATATATATATAAATATATGTATATATATATATATATATATATATATATAAAAATATATATATATATATATATATATATATATACATACTACTAAACATCCATTGCTGTACATATACATGCACATATAGGCACATATACTGCCCACCTTTCATGGTGGGAATATCAATTATGAAACAGTTGTGAGACATATAATTATGTAATAATATTGCACAGTGTTGTGCAGAATGCATTTTGTTGTCCTCAGGCCGTATAGCTGCAGCAATCCTCACTGGCTGTAACTCAGTCCCACAGCATTTAACCACCACATGGCATATACCTGCACTGCTTACTGTTTTCAATGCCACACACTACAACCTACATAGATATGTGCACATAGCAGCCTTCAACTACATAGATATGTCCAGCCTTCACTAACAGTTGCAGTATATCCCTTGCCCTATGCACATCTGCATATACATATAGATACGGACTGCTACCACATATGGAGGGTTCACAGTATGTAGAGTACCCTTTAGACACATCATTAGGATGCCAGCAAATACATCTCTATTACATACCTTACCTTTGTATTTCTCACCTCTGTCTGTTGTACCTGTTGACGTGTTTTTTTTAATTTTTATTTATTTTTTTTTGGTTTGGTGTCTCCAACTGCCTCTGTTTGTTTATCTGTCTGTCTGTCTCTCTTGCTCTCTCTCTCTCCAGTTGTTGCAATGATATGATTGCATGTGTGGACAGCAAGTAAAGGCTGCTTTTGTAGGTATCTGCACATGTGCATGTGATGGCCTCTGCACCAATTGGTGCCCACCATTTAATACTTGCATGCAGCCTGCTGTGTGGTAATTGCAGTTCTCACTGTGATTTCAGGACAATGCTATAAAATGATCGGTTAGGTAGGCTTAGGCTTTTCAGTTTTGCAAGGTGGGGACCGTGCTTGTTTGCTGTGGACACTGTTGTGTCAGTGAGAAGGATGGTATATGTCTCATATCTGGAGCTGGGATGTAGCCAGTGAAATGCATGTTGTACTGAAACCTGATTGTTGCTTCTTCCAGTACACTCTTCTCAGTGTGTAAGTTTACTCACACCTCCAAATACTAACACTGGATACATGGGAGTATGTACTTTCTTTTGGAATTAGTGGATTAACTGGCATACTGCAGTAGTTATTGCAATGCATTCCTATGGCTTTCCTATTTTCCCTTTACATTCACTCCTTGTAATGCATGCTATATTTCTTTCAGCACCAAGTTACTTCATATCTGCTGTGGCTTAGTGGTACATTATGCAGACTGGTAAGTCCAAGGTCCTGGGCTCGAGACTGAGAATGGTATTTTATTTTGCTGCTGAGCAGTACAAGGGCCTTGTCATACAGAGTGACTAAGGCACTTTTAAGCAGTTGTAAGCGGGTTTGCGAGAGGCTTAGCAATCCTTAGCTAAGCGCACAGAAGCTCACACCCACGCACCCCTGCTAACTACTGCTTAAAAGTGCTTACTCCCATTAACCCCCACACTAATTTCTTTTAAAGAAAAGAAAATGGGGAGATAGGAAAGTGGTGAAAAAGGGGGCACAAAGAAGGAAAGACAGTAGGGAAACCAGCTCGGGATGTGCAGGATGGGTGTAGGGAAGGTCCATAGCTGCCCATTTCTTTACCAGCAACAGTTGTGCATATGTTTGAAATTTGGTGTGAAATTTGAAATCTTCCACCCCTAAGAGAGGGGTGAGGACAACAAAATATGTTGTACTGCCAATTAGAATTATCAGTTTACATGTCCAGCGGACATGTGTGCGAATTGGGCAGCTATGTATGGGGCATAATTTTTTTGTGGGAACAGATTGCCCTTTTTTTATTTTATTTTTTTCAGGTGAGAATGGAATGTGAGGTAGAGAATGTAGGTATATTTGGGGAGGTAGGTTGGGGAGGTAAACAGACAAGACAAACAAGTCGCATACAGGGGCGGAGTTTCACACATGGGGTGGGTGAACACAATTGATGGAGAAGGTTGTTTGGAAATCGCAAGCCCATGAGCCCACAGATGGTAACAGTAGAACTGAGATCCCCACCCATGGGCAGTCACCACTGCACCTTCACTGCCCTGAGGGTGGCTGTGCTGGGGCTGAGTAGGATGGGCAGGCTCACCAGAGAGACGCGCCACTCTCGCCTCAAGCTGGCGTAGGGGATCAGTGACTGAATGCTGGATCTCCCTACGCAAAACAGCCTGGACCCTTTGAAGGGTGACAGGTGGCCCTTCTCCGCCCATGCTTGCATGGGGGGGATGAGCCCCTTCCCCTGCAGCACTTCCACCCGAAGGTGGCACAGGACCAGTGGAGGAGGGAAGCCCAGGCTGGGCACCGGAGCTGCTGGTGCCGGGTGCACTCGCCAACTGAGGAGGGACAGGTGGGTCTGCTGGGACCGGCCTTCCCATACGTTCTGTGATTAGGTGTGTTTAATTACAACATAAACAACAGCATTCCAGATTACTTGTAACAGCATGCAGTATTATTCCCATTAACCCAACACACCAAGGTTCCAACAGTTGAACAGCAAGCATAACACATGCATATATTGAACGACAGTGGATATTCCAACAGCATGCAAGGATGTTTGGTAGCAACAGGCCACCATGAACATGGTGTTTGAACAGGGCACATGCATCAACATCAATGCAAATATTTATAAAACAATAGGACATATGTCCCAACAAATATTTAAGGTTACACATACCCATTGAGGTGTGGAATTGCATGGTTTATGCACATATGGTAGAGTGTAGAAAAAACTCAGTTAACATCTTATAATGACTTTTTAGTCTACACTACATTCCCAGTGACTGCAAGTGTATATCCCCTACCTGTATTATTACACTTGCCACCATACATTAGGTTGTGTCATGGGTTTGGCTAGTTCAATATATGCCTGACCTATATCTGATATACCAACTGTCCAGGATGCAGATGTTACTGCTACATATTTCTTGTTTGCATTTATATTTCTTTATCTACATATCTGGGATGTTTTCACATGACATTTTCACTTTGATTTGTACAGAACCCTGCATTTCTTGACACACAGTCACATTTCTGGTGAATAATTACATGCTACACGTGTGCCAGGTTTACTTATTCATGCCAGCCAGTAACTGACTATTGTGGACTGTATATATGTTTCACAGCTACTAGCACTTCCATCACCCACTTTATATGGGACTGCATAACTCTGGTTTGCCAGCACATTTTAAAACAGTGCTGTTTGTATAATGCAAAGGTACAACAACATTTCAGACTCTGTGACACAGACACACTCTGGGTTTTAGACCTTTATTAATGACATTGCACACTTTTCCACAGGCTCACTCCTTTATTTGTTTTAACGGTGTTTATGGCAGACATGTTCAAGACATATTATACCTTTATTAATAGGTTAGAACATTCTTTTTTCAGGCTCACTCACTTATGTTATATGACAGTGCCTGCAGGGATATTATTCCAGACATATGTTACCTTTCTTAATGGGTTACTACACTCTTTTTCTGCCTCTCTGAAGTTTTTATCTGACAGTACATGCAGAGGACTTATTCAGGCAATTCTATGGCTGTTTTATTGTACTACAACACATTCTTTCATGCTCCCTCCCATATCTTATATAACAATACATGCAGAATAATCACTAACCTGCCTGGTGGCACAACCTTAGCAGCCTATCAGCATAGGCTTGCTGATTCGCAGCACGGTCACCTGCAGATGTAAAGTAAATGAAGGGATATTGAGACATACCTATCCGTTATACATACTCTATTATCAATTCTTACATACTGCATTCCATGGCTACATACTCAGTTGTGGGGCATTCTGCACCCCACGGGCCTCCTGTATCCACTGGTTCAGGCGGTCCTGCTTTTGTCTCTTCAGGTCTGCATGGTGGTGACGGACCTGATCACCAGTCCAAGGAACGCCTGTGGCACTGGTGAGGTAATGAGCTAACCGGTTCCAAGCCTCTGCCTTGTACTCCGTACCTTGGAACTGGCCCTGCAGGAGTCTTGTCTCATGACGGTGGACAAAGAGCCAAACCATGTATTTGAACTCCTCGATGCCCCAGTGTGGCACTCGGAAGTGTGAACCCTCTCCTGCACCTGCCATTCTGACTGCAAATGTGAGCTACAATCAGTTATGGCGTGTATACCTGCCTATGGGGCTTAAATATGCCGCATTTCCCACACTTTTTTGTGATTGGCCATTTTGTAAAATTCTCGGCTGACTGCAGACCTGCTTAGTCATGTTTAAACTACCATTCGTAAGTTTATGAATGTTAATAGTGGCTGCTTCCCCTATGTTGTCATGGCTTAGTGGTTCTGTACTTGGATTATGATACAAAGGGTCCTGGGTTCGAACCTTGTCATTCTTTTATTTTAATACTGTCTAGACAGGCTAGGGGGTGTGGCTGCATTTAAGCAACTTAGCTCTACGTTGCTCCCCTGTGCCCTTCGGTGCCCTGGTTGGCACAGCGCGCACGTCCGTGCAAACACATTGCGCTGGGTAAAGCGCTTTTAAACTTTGGGCAACTCTATTGTGCTGTGTAAAGTGCTATTACACTATGGGCAACTCTGTTTAGCTGGGTGAAGCACTATTAAACTATGGGCAACTCTGTTTACCTGGGTAAAGTGCTATTAAACTATGGGCACCTGTGTTTAGCTGTGTAAAACGTTGCTTAACAGCAGGCTATTATATATCTGGGTCCTTTAAAAATATATATTTTGTTCACTGATACATTGGCCATGTCACTGCTTTTAATAAAATTTTAATCATATATGTCTGGTATTATTTCAAATACTGATTTAAAACATAAATAAGAAGGGGAGTGGTGGGACTCGAACCATGAATGCCTTTTCTTTGTGCATACGCTCTACCATTACGCTATTGCTATTTGGATTAATTTGCATAAGTAGTTCTTATATGCTCTTCAATGTCACAATTGCTAACTGTGGTTAAGCAATGGGCACACCTGTGCATAGAAGCGCAAATACGGGCAGCTATATCATGGATTTAAAAAAAATAAAATTAATATTTTACATTTTATAACTGTGATGGGGGTTTACAGTGTCAGGGAGTGCGGTGTTGGGTGCAAGTACATTTGAGCGGACTCGCTATTGTCTGTTGACATTATGCTTTTTAAAACCTTGCAGGGGCATGGGCTATTAGACTGCATGGCAGTCAGACACGCCCCCTGCTTGCCTACTCAGTCCATGTAAGAGTTACGGATGAGTCAGCGTGCCCTCATGAATATTCATGGCACGCTGACGTCATACCGTTCAACTGCAGCCACCGAGTAAGACATATTAAGTCTTACATGGAGGTTTCGTGAATCCGGGGGAGAATCTAAACAAGTAAGAGCCTAGGACAGAGCCCTGTGAGGTACCATGATTGTAACCAAGGATTTCACCTGTCCAGTTGGTGTGTGATACTTGCCATGTCCTATTTGTAAGCCATGGAGCTATCCATCTTATCAACAGTATATCAATATCTAGTTGTACTAATTTATTGATCAGTGTTTTGTGTATGACCCTGTCAAATGCTGAAGTTATATCTATATAAATCACAACACAGCCTTTTCATTCATACCTGTTATTATATTGCTATAGAACATCATGTTACAGGTGGTAATAGATCTATTTTCAACATATGTCTGCTGATATATGGTTTCAAGTCCCAGCCTATCCAGTTCTGACAATAACTTATCCAGTATTACCTTCTCCATTATTTTTCCACAACATGAAAGTAGACTTAAGGGTCTATATGATTCTGGGTTTGTCCTACTCCCCTTTCCCTTAAAGACAGGTTTAATAAGTGAATGTCTCCAGTCTTGAGGAATCTCCCCATATTTATATGACCTAGTGAATAATAAATGTAATGGCAATGTAAGTTCTTGCTTAAGTGTTCTCAAATCATTGTTACTTATTCCGTCTCCTCCCTGTGCTTTGTTTAGATCCAGTTTGCGCAGTTCTTTTTCAATATAATCTAATTTGATTCCAGTATCTGGGGTTACCTGGATGTCACTAGGACAATTTACCACCCCTTTTGTGGAGCCAAACTGTTTTACATAAGATTTTGTAAATATATCTATAATCTGTTGTGTCTGAGAATAAATTTTAGAATCTGCACAGAGTTTATCAATTTGTGTATCTTTACTCCTTCCACATCTCATGTATCTATAAAAAGGTTCCTATTATGCTCAATATCTTTATATAAATTTTCTTCAAATTTTTCTTGATCTTTTCTAACACGATGCTTAATCTGTTTGTCCAGCTCGTTTATTTCAGTTTTCAAAGTTGTAGTTCGATCTCTGTTCCATTTCTTATACTTTTTGTCTCTCGCCTTAATCAGGTATCTTGTTCTTATGGAAATACACCCCCTGATGTTGCTTTCCTAGATACTGATGTTAAACATTGCTTTGACTTTTTGCACTCAAACAATTTCTCTTTCAAAACTTTCCACATTCCATATGCAGATTTTTTCACTGAACACCTCACTCCAGTTAGTTTTATATAGTAACTGTTTTGCTTCCCTATAATCTGTAATTAACATTCTGTGCATTGGCAGAATTATCTAGCAACAAAATAACCTTAATAACCCCATGATCACTGCACATTAATGGTGGTAAAACTTGACTTGAAGTTACAGTAATTTCTTTGGGAACACAAACAATATCTAGTATATTCCTTCCCCTGGGAGTTTTTTTTTTTACAATCTGAAACATTTGTTGTTCCTGAATATACTCTGTGAATAATTTCTTTACTAACGTTGTTGAATCAATATTATTCCAGTCGGTTTCTGGTATATTTAATTCCCTAGCTAATATTATTATTCCCTCCTGTGTTTCATGTAAGAAATGTATGAATTCCTCTAGATTATCTGCACTGGGTGGGTGGCCTAATGGTAAAGGTGTTTGCCTTACAAACACAAGGTGCAGGGTTTGAGTCTCACAAGGGATAATTGGCTAGGCTTAAAATGGCTCGCAAGGGCAGTTAGCTTACTACTAATCTATGAACCTATAAACTTGATTTTGGTGGTCTGTACACTCCAACAATTGTTATATGCTCCAGGGTTATCTTTATTGTCACAGTTACACAGTCTGTAGTATTGGTGTTATCACTGAACATGTAATAATCACAGGTCTCATAACTATCTTTAATCCCTATCATAACACCTCCACCTGATTTTTTTTGTTAGAATGTCTGTTACAGTAAAAACATTTATAGCCTGTCAGAACTGGTAAATATGATCAGGACTGCAAATCTGATTATCAATGCCTGCACTAAAGTATGTGTCTTCCCTCAGATTGTATCACTAATACCTACCTCAATACTCTCCTACAACCAGTAACTTGTTTTGCAGGCCTTACTGCCTGCAAATCACAAGTTAATTGTCTGTATAGTTTGCTACAATGACAAGAGGTGGTACATCTTTTCAAATGATTAGTATGACTCATCAGATATGCTATTACTGTTGGGCTGGATATCCTGAAAAGTGTGCACAGAATGCTTCGTCACAGTAAGGACATTTTCCACATCATATTAGATGAACATTTCATCCATCATCCTACTAAAGATGTTACAGTATATTCTGATGGAATAGAGGGGATGATAGACAGAGGTACTTTCCTGGCATATTTACGAACATCCTAATAGTGTGCTGATATGATGTGTCTTCTCAATCAGAGTAAATTCAGCATTGTAGAATGAATTGCATGAGATAAGTTAGAGGAGATATAGAGTGAAAATTATTAATACATTCATATACATCTGTTTGAAGAAGATGTGAGACATCTAAAATATAGTGGTGCCATGTGGACATTGATTTTTGGCAGTTATATCAATTTGGCCCACTGTACAGTTTACTTGGTAAGCAGACTTATTGTACTTACATAGAAGAAGGGGTAGACAAATGGATAGGCAAGAGATAGTCAGGAAAGAGACCTCTGAAAACAGTCCTAAGAGCATCACTTACTGCTGGGTTCTAAGCCTTGACAAGATGCAAATGTACATTTATACATCTGATCATCACCTGAACATGACACAAAGGGAATCCTAAAGCAGATTTTGAAACCTTGCACAATGCAAGAGCACTGATAACCTATTGAATCAAGGTAACCTGTCAGTATTATCTATCATCAGCAGAGCCATGGCAGCATGCAAACATCATGAGATGACATTTATATCCATCAGCCGTATAGATGTACACATGTAAAGAGGGTTGGGAGTGAAGAGGTGAATACAAAGAGAGGTGCATGTACACATAACAATGTTAGGTATAATGGAACATTTATGGACATGTTTTTGTTCTGATCTCATTACTAACCTGCCATGTACTGTATCATGAAGTAACTGATATAGGGGTAAAGAAGGCTTAGGAGAGGGACAGCAGACTTATGACAAGCAGAACAAGGTTGGATAGATATCTCATAGTTGTGGGGATGGAAGTCACTTCAAATACACTTTTTTGGCCAGTGTTTAATATATCCCCATGAGCACTCATAATTGTTAAGATGTAGGTGAGTAAACATATCATTGGCATATAACATCACACTAAGAAATGACATTAGATGCATCTGGAATTGAATCCTTGATGTTATGGCCAAAAGCAATCTTCAGTCAAGTGATTTATGTCAGCACTCCACATAGGAAGTTGCACTTTGTTACAGCCAGCAGTCTAAGAACTGTCAGATTCACTGTTTCAAAGTAGTGCCTTTACTCTGCTTTAACTCTGTGTTCATCTAGTGCAGCAAGCTTAAATGTTATTGCCAAAGATAACTGGACAATGCAGCTGGTGGCAAACACTCACAAGGTATTGCCAAAGGATGTGAAAAGCCATTCACCACTGCTTGGCACTGGTGTGCGATGTCAAAGTCCGTGCAATGCAGAGGACAAAACGTGACAGCTCTTTTATGGTCCATTTCTGGCCTTGTGTTTTGTGTGTGATTCTATTTTTCCACCAGATTAAATGTCTGATAATGAGGTTGATAGGAAAGTGGTGAAATGGGGGGGGGGCAAGCAGAGAGAAGAACAAAGTGGAAGTGATGCAGACATTTGTAGGAGTGGATTGGAAGAGAGTCATAGATATCCACTTCTTCACCATAGTAATGAATGCAAGTAGACAACATTTAATGAATTTGGACTGCCATCACAACACTGATAGGTGACAGCAATGCAATGATGTTGTATTGCTAACTGGACCAGATCAAGTGTGTTGAGAAGACACATATGCAAAGTTGAGAGCTATACATCGGACATTTTTTTTTTTTTTGGTGGGACAATTGCCCTTTTATTTTTGATTCAAAAACAGAGGAAAGTTGGGGAAGGGACCTAGGAATGTAAGTGTCAGGTATGTAGGGTAAGTGAGGAAACAGGTGCAGACAGATAGGACATACAAGACAGACACAGTGATGGGGATGGACACAAAAAGGTTGGGGGACATCATGACTGGGGATAGGTAGGGGGCATTAGAGACACATGCTGGTAAAGTGTGGTAATCATTAGAATCTAATCATAACCCTTCAGAACTGTCATCACTGTCCCATTCTTCATTTGCCTGTGAGACTGCATGATGTGGGATCTTTTTTCAATCATTAGGAGCACCTTCTCCACTCAGCTCATGCAGCACTAAGACCACTCTCTATCAGTCCTTGCACCATCTCTGGCGGGTGACATAATCACCACTTCCACCAGTACTCCTGGAAGGTACCACTGTACCCCCAGCTGGAAAAACAGCTATGTAAAAAAGATGGACAAGGTAGTACAAGGGGTATGCAGGTTGTACTGCAAGGATGCATATCAGATGTGCTGGGTGTTGGTGTAGCAGCCAGTGGAGGGTTAGCTGGCCAAGCTGCAGTAGCTGGCCCACATCTCTGTGCTGAAATGCATTTGTTTTGTTGTCAGAAAGGTATGGCATCAGAGCAGTGTAATTCCAGACCCCCCCCCCCAAAAAAAAAAAGAGAAAGAGAAAGGATGGGGGCGAGACAAAAATGAAAACAGATAATTATAACCTTGATATGTCACATTCATTCTTTATAGCCATTTATTATTATCCCAGCTGTAGAACTTTCACACTCCCAATAATGATGGTGAATTGTTACAAGTAATTCTTAGAATATGGACTTATTCTATTGATGCTATAAAAGATACTACAGATTAAGTTAATGACATGTTATTAATGCCAATATTGCTGTATTTCAGCAGAAAAACTGTCATCAACAGCTACACGATAAGGCATGCATGCCTGCTGTTACAGTTAAGGTATGCACGCTGAAGTTGCTACTGATCTGTAAAATCACATTAATTACTACAATCAGGCTCATTTGTGCTACAGACTTACCCCTTGCCTCATTGAGGAACATCAGTCTCTCAGCATGCACCTCCCTGTTTGCCACAATTTCCTGTAAAATAGAGAATGAGAGAATAGGAGACATGGAAGCATTATGCCTACCAGCCTTAGCATATACTATATCTGTATGCTTACACAACTGGGGAGTATTACTAGTTCTAAATGCATCAATCCACTGGTCAAGCTGTGCCTGCTTGCACCTCTTAATGTCACTGTAGTGGTGTCTACACTGCTCTGCAGTGTGTGGTATTCCAGTCACACTGGACTCAGCCTTGGATAGCCCACTTGTAGCAGCCTGCAGCTTTAGCAATTCATAAGGAGTGCAACAAAGATTTTGGACTCCTCCAAACCACATCACTCCTCTGTGCCCTAAATTTGGCTCCATCATCCACATCACCTGCCATTTTGGCAAAGGTCCTCCAACAACAGCAGCAATGGTTTGATGTCAAACTGTGCTTTTTCATTTTAAGACTAGTGAGCAAACATGCACAACCATGCCAACCACATCTGCATGATGGTAAGCAAAGAGAGACATTACCAAACAAAGGGGAGGGGAGTTTATGAAACAACAATGATGATGTGAAAACTTGGCCATGATCTTTGGTATGTGTGATGCTATACCTGGTCAGACTTTGTCCATTTGTCAACACTGATATGCTCAATGGCTTGACTTTTAAACCTTGACTTTGTAGGGATCAATGGGATGACTCAGCACATATTTAGTTAGGACTTACATACTGCTAAAAAGTAATTTGTACAAGGTGGGATTCAAACCTATGTAAAAGAGAATGCATTAATTGTCTACACAGGTGATTATTCCTTATTGCATTTCAATGCTGGCTTACCTATATTCTGACCAAGAACTTATCACACTTTCACCCAGGTGCCACAGGGAAAGCTAGGCAGCAGGAAGGGCTGACAGCCAAGCATCACCACTGTGCATGTTTGCCTAAAGGAAGGTGAACCAAATTACATTTTACTTTTTTCCTTAAGCAAGTAAGCTTTTTTTTTTTTTTTTTTTTTTAGGTAAGCTAGTTTACATGGTGCTCAGCAGTAAACAAGTACAGATGCATGGAACACAGACAACTGACATCTGGATTTGACAAAATAAGCGAGAATACTTGAGAGCAATACTGTCATCCTTCCCATGACACATCATTAGTTGTGTTACAGTTCTGACTCATACAAGTACTAACAATTCTTCAAAAATGGGAGACTTTATTCACTCACTACAATTTGTATTGCTTACAGGTGCACAATATCAGTGATCCTGTTTGAGCTCATAAAGGAGCACTAAATTACATTTTTCACATATTTTTCTTAAGGAGTGAACCATGGTTGCACTCAGGAAGGCAACGTGCAAATGGCAAAAGCAATAGCAAACACATACTATTTGTGTAAGTGCTCATTATGACCCCCCCCTCATTAAAAACATGTACTGTGGGACTTAAATCCTGCTTTACTTCTGTTTTATTCTCTTTTAGCTCATCATATTTGCACCTTGTGCCACACAGACAGTCAGCTAACAGGTAGAATTTTTGCAGTCATTACCATTAATGGTGCTGATCACTGCACAATGCATCTAAGCATGTTTTCACTCTATAAGGTGACTGAAATTATTGGTTTCTTTTTTTTCCTTATGCTGTGAACCAATTTGTAATATGTCATGTACCATGCAGATGGTAAAGACAAGTAAACAAACAAACAAACAAACAAACAAACAAACAGATAAACAGATAAATAAATAAAATAAAACTATGGAAAAAGGGAAAGAAAAGTTAAACAATTAAACAGCTCTGGATTTAAGCCATCAGACTATTGCACTTACACAACACAGTGGTAGTGGGTTATCTCTCTTTGTCACAGATATATCTTTGCAGTAGCAATCAAATAATGCACATACAGGCAATTCACATTTCATATCCAATATTAGTTCATACAGTTTGACATTCTCAGTTGACTGTATAGGCAACATATTCAGTGAAAAGAGCAATCACACAATATTTATTAATATGTTTGCAAAACTGCAGCTCTGTCTTCTCTTGTATTCTGGAAAATCTTCTCTTATCTCTGCTTCACTATCAGATATTCAATCTGTAGTGCAAAAACTCAGATTTTTCTTTCAAGGTGAGATAGAAATAGATGACAGTGAACAACAGTTTTCAGCAAAGAAAGGAAACTGCTATTATGCAAAAGAAATATGCATGTGGGGTGTTTGGATTTGTTTAAAAGCTCACTACAGTTAATTTCGTACTTTGTTAGTGTATCTACACTGAGACACTCACTTCAGGGAAGGGTGTCTGTGCATTACTGTGTTTGGCTTCAGTCAGAGTAATCATTCAAAGCTGCAAGCCATTAGCACCTAACAATGGTGTAGATACTACACTATATTTGCATCTTATACATGAAGTCAGAAGTTTGGTATTCAGCAATTCTAATGAGTCCACACCTCATTTGCATCTTTAGTGTTCAGAGGGCTGAATCTTCACTATAAAAAGGTAACCATGTAGCTGGAGAACTTGAAGTGAGGTGACTATTTTGAGCCAGAGGAGATTGTGACTGCTATTTCTTTGAAGGGGGATTTTTCTGCAAAAAATCACATATTTTGCTAAGGTATGTTTCTCTTATTCAAGTACATTTACATTCTAACATTAGGAATGTTTTGTATAGACAGTAGAAAAACAAAGGTTGATCTGTATGCACTTCTTATACTTCACTGTTGGCATAGCCCATTCTTGCAGTGTTTTATGCTTGTGAGATGGGAAACATGCTTACAGCACAGTATGGTGTTACTATTTATTTTTGCAGTTTCACCTGGTATTGGAGACAACTGCATTATATGTTTCATCCAATGCAAGATGATGTACATGTGGCTAACAGTGATGTTAGGTTTCTCAGATCTTCCTGGGCAACCTCCACAGCATTGGTGGGCACAGTGAAAATTGGCTGCCATTATAATTTGTATTCTTGACTATTTAGCAATGATAAAGCTCATCCAGTAATCAATGACAGAACTGCAATCTTGAGTACAGGACTGTTGACAGAATGGGTGTTTGTCCAGGCACCTTCATTTGTGTTGGAGGTTGGGGAGGCAACTTAGCATTCTGTTCTTAACTGGAAGACTGTTTCAAGTGGTTTATGTTGACAATGGGCACATTATTCATGAGTTTTTCCAATCCTTTTCATTTGTGTTGGAAAGTGGGTTTAGGGGGTGCTACCAACCATTCTGTTCTACATGGGAAGTATGTTTCAAGTGCATTATTTGGACAATGGATACACAGCTTGGTTATTTTTTGCAAAAATACATTTCTATGTGCTATTCATGGGTTTTGTCCATCTCTGTTTTATGTCACATGGAATTATGACACCCAAGCCAGCAAATCCCAGGAACCCCCTCTTTTAGTGAGACTGAGAATGAGGTCATCATCCAGCCTCTGAGGCAACGTGGTGCCTTCCTTCTTGAGAGAGGCTGGAGGGATATGACTGCTAGAAATGACCTTTAGAACCAGGTGGTGGCTGATGTTAATACCACTGGTGGTCATGGCCTTGGATCTCAATGTGGTATGTACAGTCTAGCATACCCAAGACTTCAGGGAAGTGTGTTACAGGGTAGAACTCCTGCATAGTTCTAGCACTGCCTTCAGGGGTTCAGGGGAAATATATATAGTAAAATAAACAGAACCACGACCAACCAAGTATTTTCGAAGCGTTTTTAATGATCCACACACTAAGCGCTTTCACCATCAGCATATGGCATCATCAGAGTGAATGGAATCAAGTTAAGCCAATGCTTTATACAATATCTAAATAAAGTTTGCTTTTGCTATTTGCAAAATGAGTAGATGTGGCACTTGTAGAACATGTAGGTACATTAATGATGGCCCCTATGTCAGTGGACAAGGTTACAACAGAACCATCTCCTGTCCAGGTAGAGTTAATTGTAATACACTCAAGGTGGTTTATTTAGCCACATGTAGCAACTGTAGTGCTTACTATGTTGGTAAGAAAATTAGGAGATTAAAAGACAGGATAGGTGAGCACCTTAGGGCTATCAAGAGTCATGATACACACAATGCTTTATATATATACACAGTACAAAGTGTACTAATTTCAGGAGATTTGTATTTTTTGTCATAGATAGGGTGTTGTTCAGTGAAATAGGAGGAGATGAAAAATTAAAGGCGGAACTTTTGGAATATAAATGGCAGATTAATTTAAATGCCTTTATGCCACCTGGGCTTAATGAATACATCTCCTTAAAACCAATATTGCAGCAAAAGGCAAACTTTATTTAGATATTAAAATGATATAATGTTTAAGTGTATAAATTATAAAGTAAATTATTTGATATGCATATATTTTTATATGTATTTTCATGTACTTTTTATGTGTATCTTTTATAATCATTGTTAACTCTGAGGCCGGTACTGTATTATTATTGTTATTATTATTTTTTTGACACATGCTTTTTTAAAAACAATGTAATTATGGCTTTGGTTAATTGGAACATTGTTCAAACAATATGTATAAAGCATTGGCTTAACTTGATTCCATTCTCTCTGATGATGCCATGTGTTGATGGTGAAAGCACTTAGTGTGTGGATCATTAAAAACGCTTTGGAAATACTTGGTTGGTCATGGTTTTGTTTATTTTACAAGTCTTATATCCATTGGGTATATTTTCTTAGTTATTTTCGAAATATATATAGTCAATGGTATGTGGTAGAATGGCATTCAATATTTGGTGTGGAATCCTGGATGCTGATGCCTGTGACACCCACACAATGTCACCTGTGAGCCTTTGAAAGATTCATGTAGCTAAAATCCTAAGTGCTACATATATCTTGGTCTCCACAGATACTGGTTCCCCTCAGTTTTCCCTTCGTCTCAGGTGAGGATGACATATATTGCAGAGTTCCTTGAATGTGTGTCTATCCCCCTTGTAGTGTCTACTATTTCCACTTCACGCAGACCATGAAAAGTTAAACAGGGTAAAAATGCCCTTCTGTTCCTTGCATGAGGTCTATCAGCAGCAGCAAAGACCTGAGCCTGTTGCACGTACAAGTGAACAAGAGCAGCAGCAGCCCCTAACACCATTTCTTTCCTGTTTAGTTTCTGTGGCTGTATTCCAAATGGTTTAGGAGTACATGGCAAATGGCTACACAAAATGTACACGACTGTTTGTAGTTTGCTGAATAGCTCTGCCATCTCTGATTGATTAGCATATAATCCAGTTGCTTATGTACTAATTAGTATGCCGCAGTGTTTATTTGGTCGCTACACTTCATATAGAGCTACTTACTGAACACAAATCTGTGCTTGTCGTGCTGCGGCGCACACATGGTTTATGCAAGTTATGCAGGGTCTACTCTAAAACTAACTGGGTTTAAATAGCAGTTATGAAGTGTTTTGTCATAGTACAAATGCTATTTGCCCTGGGCAAAAAGAGGCTACACTCAAAGAAATCCTATGTTTCTTTGTCTACTGGTTATACTGTAGAAACAATACGAATATTGAACATTAATCAATCAGATTTAAAACTGAAAAAAATATAATGAAAGGAATGCGTGATTCTTTATAACCAGTAATTTGGGACTTGCAAGCATTCAAAAAAATAATAGATCGGATACAATTTGAGAACAAGTTCACATTTTAAGGTAAAAGTGGTAAAAATGTGGAAACATCAGTTTAGCATACTCTTTTCCAGTAAAAAATTTGAAGAGAACTTTAATTTAAATCCTTTCCTGTGAAAGGCTGTTTTAGCATCTCTCGATATTTGCACATTTTTTGTCAGAGTAGACGTGTAAAATGTACCCTTTTCTGTGAATCTTTGGATGAAACTAAACAAAGAGTTATGCTTCCCTTTATACAAATCAAATGAAATAAAATGTCCCGAATAGTATAAACTAAACCCTATGAGTCAAACTTCTCAGATAAACTTCAAAATGAAATATTATTTCTAGGATTATTGGCTTCTGAGTGCCTTAGTTTTTATCAAGAAAGACATTTCTTGAGAAAGTGAGACTATTTTAGTTATATTTGAGTATATAATATCTTCACATTTTAAAATTCTTTTATCAGTATGTTTAATTCTTTTCACCAAATCTGATTATATAGTACTCATATTTCCAATATGAGTAATAATTCTATATATCAAGCTAATAGCAGATTTATTTCAGCCTTAGATTTAATTAAGGACATTATTTTCTGAAGTTTTGTTTATTTTAGGTCTTAACTTTTTCTCAGGAGTGAAACTAATAGATAAGTTTGGTTTTGCTACTCTGTAGTCAATTTTTCCTTCTTTTATTTTCCATGCTGGGGCAAAGCAGCTTGCAATTCAATATTACATTCATGACAGTCAATGACTGAAGAAAAATATGAAGATGAATTCAGGAACAAAAGCTGATTACTTTAGGAAATGTAATCTAAAATATGGTAGGACTGAAGATACAGAGCAAGCTGGAACAGATCTTAATATCAGAATCCGTCTTGTAAGTCAATAGAAGGTAACATTTTTAATAAGTGTAAAATGTAGGTAAGTAAAGGGATCAGCGTGATTTTAAAGCAAATTAGCACCCCGGCTGTACGGAATGTGTTGCATATTACCAGATAATGGTATCTTCCATCACCAGTGCACCATCATGTCATATATCATATGCCTCCGATACTGCAAATATTGATGTCATTATTTAAATTTTATTATCAAAATGCACAGGCAATGGATGGTGCATTCTGAGTGTGATCATATAACTTCCTTTTTAAGTAGAAAGAGTCAATATGACCTGTCCACAGGTGTACTGCCTTATAAATTCTCCTTCTTATCCTTGACTGTTGCCACGGAAACCTTCTTTTTTTCTATCTTAAAGTATATCTTAAAGGGGTTGGGAGGGTGGCTAAATGGTTAAGATGTTTGTCTTACAGCACAGGTGGTGGGTTTGAGTCATGGCAGGATAGGATAATTGGCTAGGCTTAAAATGGCTCGCAAGGGCAGTTAGCTTAGTACTAATCTATGAATCTATACAACAAGATGCACATTTCTACATTTTTTTATTTTGCTAGTGACCAACCTAAATTTCAAAAGTGTTTAATACAACTACTCTCACCTGTTATGAATGCAATAGATGTGTGGGAGAATTGCAGTAGAACTGTAAACTGTATACCTCATTTCACTAAAATCCTTTATCTCCTGGTAAGAAAGCTATTTTTTTTTCTTTATGTGATTGTTACATTCTACTGTATGGACTTGCTAGAAATTATTTTTATTTTTTTTATTAAATAGTACCAAAGTTTTTGTGTTTCCATCTATAATTGTTGTTTAGAAAATGCTGTTAAATTTGTCTAAATTATCTTACAATAATGGTCATTAATAGATGCATATACATGTATATGGTGTTTTCCTTAGCAAATCATAGCATAGATACTGACTTTTGTATATTTTCTTTTACATTAGAAGTTCATCAGACTTCGGATATTCTGTAAAGAGATTTCTGTTATACTGTAACGTTCTGAGGCATGATGGTATTGTAGCTTTTATAAAACAAACAAATAAATAAATGAACAAACTAATACACATGCATAATAGCACACATACACACAAGAATGGTAACACACCATTTTCAGTGGCATTTAATACCACACCTGTCAATCCTATTTAAAAAGATATATGTTATGTATTCAGATGTAAGAAATCATGCCATCTTGTAGGAAATTTATAGTAATAGGAATTACTGGTTGGTGCACTGCCTAAGGGAAATTGTAGGAATGTAGTGACTTTTCTTGTGGTTATTAAAATTAATCTCTGGTAGGTTTTTGTCATATCTGTTGATGTGTTCTTCTCCATATACAGTACTGCAGCAGTGACGTACTGTGCAACCATATCACTGCTGTGAGATGGAGAAGTTCAAATCTCCCTTTGACTGTGGTCCACTGCCACATGTTTTTTCTAGAAGACTGTGCAAGCAGGTCAGATGTGTAGCTGTTATGCCTCTAAAAAGAAGAGCTCCGCAAATGTTAATACATAAACATAAGCACTTTATAATCTTATATTCCAGCCTTTCTTCTCAAGCTTTGTATTCTTCATGCAATAGGGCAGTTTAGCAATCCTGTCTGACAGGAAGTCAAGTGCACCTCACTTGACTTAAATTTTTGCATTATTTTTGGAATAACAGCATCCCTTTTTGAAGAACAAATTATGCGCAAAATGCAGTGAAGGGTACTTTGTGAAAAATAATAAGGATTATACCATGACCCCCCCAAAACGTGCACGCTGATTGGCCAGCGTGCCCGTTGTAAATCGAGTTATACTAATGGAAAAAGGTCCAGTCGCCCGGACTTTTTTCGATTAGTATAACTCGTTTTTTTAAAACACTGTCTCGCTATGTTAAATGGGTTTAACATAGCGAGACAGCTTTAAAATAAGCAACGGAGATCTCCGTTGCTTATTTTAAAGCTGTCTCGCCATGTTAAACCCATTTAACATAGCGACAGTGTTTAAACAACGGAGAAAGCAAGATCTCAGTTGCTTTTAGTGTTAGCTATGTTAAATGAGTTTAACATAGCGAGACAGTTTAAAATAAGCAACGGACATCTCCGCTGCTTATTTTAAAACTGTCTCGCCATGTTAAACTCATTTAACATAGCGAACACTAAAAGAAAGCAACGGAGATCTTGCTTTCTCCGTTTTTGCTCAACTCTGATGTACTGCGCAGGCGCAGTACATCAGAACTGCCGGATGCCAGACATCTGCGGAAGGGCAGCAAACAGGCATTATACTATGCCATTATTTAAGAAAAGTAATAGCTTCTTTTCTTAAATAATGTCATATAATAATAACCACTTCTGGGTGTGGGTAATGCTAAATTTACCCACGGTTGGCTTTGTTTGGTCCCTCGGGCTTCGCCCTCATGACCAAACCACGCCAACCGTGGGTAAATTTAGCATTACCCACACCCAGGCGTGGGTTATTGCTATAATATTTACCTGTAAAAAAAAATGTCCATTTTATGCTATATACTTTAAGCCACAATGTAAATATTGTAGTAGACGACCAGCCTTTGTGACATGTTTCTTACTGTAATATGTGTCGGGCTTTAGAGTATTTTATTATTATTATTATTATTATTATTATTATCATTGTTATTAACATGGAGTGCAGAGTTTTATATGTGAAGTTTCACTGCCTTGTTTACCTAACCTCTACATACCAATGTACCACACCAGCATATGACATGTGCCTATTTAAACTTTCTATACACCCATATTGAGAAACTGGAAATTAATCTAGGTTTATGATTCACTGAAAACTGCTTTAAGTTTTGAATTTTCTACTTTCTTTGTAAAATATGTGCATGGTCATTTGCTTATTTGTCATCAGCAGGAAATAAACAGTAAGAAAAAAAGCAATAATAAATATTTTTTAATGTGTCTTTGTATATTCACTATAGAAAAAAAGTGCATCAACATTCTAAGGGCACATTGGGAGACTTTGAACATTTAGCTCCCTGCCAGCTCTGAGCCATTTCTAATATTAAACTCAGCAAAACAAACAGATCAACATCTTGGATATTTATCCTTAGCAAAGGTGAAACTGGCAATGTCACTCTACAGATCTACTGCGGGAAGTGACTCAAACTATGCTGATGATAGCTTAGAACTACAACTACAGCTGAAAAAGACATTATTCCTAAAGGACCACTCCTTCAGTTCCACAATAATTGAAGCAGTGACCC
This sequence comes from Protopterus annectens, assembly GCF_019279795.1. Classification (NCBI taxonomy): domain Eukaryota; kingdom Metazoa; phylum Chordata; order Ceratodontiformes; family Protopteridae; genus Protopterus; species Protopterus annectens. The sequence continues at coordinate 213,283,620 of NC_056729.1, read as the reverse complement.
TTACTCTGATGTGTTGGCAAGAAATTTGATATGGCCTTTTGAGGAAATAAGGTGCAATGCAGAAATGATAAGATAAAACAAAAATGTATCACCCTCAGTCAAAATGTAGGAGAGAACCAATAAAAAAAATCTGGAAAGCAATGTCACAACACACAGCAATATATATTTTCAAGAACTTTTTACAACTTCAAATGTATAGCAATAAAATATTTTCTTTTCACTAAGCAAGAAGTTTTATTACAAAAAGCAATAAGAATTCTCCCAAATCTACTTTAACACTAAGGCTGACTTTTTATATTAAGACTGTACAAATGCTCACAACAGAATATCTTACAGAGGACAGCTCATCATCATCAGTCCCATTTTTCCCATTTTTCCATAGGGTTGGGGAATTGTGTTAACTGTTGCCATCTCTCTCGAATCAACACCGCACTCCTGCCTTCTTCGACACTCATACCTACTGTCACACATCTTCTTTCACACAATCCATCCACCTCTTTGCTGGATGTCCTCATTTCATCTTACCTTCTTCCTGTCTTCCCCAAATCTTCTTCACCAGATTGTCTTCTGCTTTTCTGCATATGTCCAAAACACTGTTATCTCTTCCCTTGGATCTTTTCTGCAATTGAAGCTACTTTGGCTTCTGCTGTTATGTCGTCATTTCTTCGTCTGTCCCACAGAGTGCATTCTGCCACACTTCTCAGGCACTTAATTTCCATCACCTCTAGCTTCTTCATCTGCTCTGCCTTTACTGCCCAGGTTTCTGTATAATACAGTAGTACTGGTCACATCACTGTCTTCTACACTTTACTTTTTATCTTCTTTGGCATTCTTTTGTCATTGATTACACCTGACATGCTATGCCAATTGGCTGCAGCCCCTCTGATTCTAGGTTTGACCTCTTCATTCAGACTACCCTTCTCCTCAACCACCCTTCCCAGATACTTGAAGCTATTTATCTGTTCCACTATCTTCTCTTCTATCTCAATTCTCATCTTCTTCTGATTTCCCCAGGTTGCCACCATTACCACTGTCTTATCTTTGCATAGTTTCATCCCATGTGTCTTCAGTTTTGCATTCCATTGCTCTATACTTTGCTGAAGTTCTTGTACAGAGTCTGCCTGTAATGCCACATCATCAGCATACAGCAAATTTGTTGATCTGTCCTCTCCAACCTGTTTGCTAATGTAGTCCATCACCAGTACGAACAGCAGTGGGCTCAGAGCTGAACCCAGGTGTACACCCATTCCCACTGGGAACCCTCTATGAAGCTGAACACTGTTTGTACTTGAGTCATTGGGTCTTGTACATAGCCTGCACTATTTCTACCAATGTTTCTGGGACTTTGAAACCCTGCAGTACTGCCTAGATCAGCTTTCTTGAGACCTTGTCATATGCTTTCTCCAAGTCTAGGAATGCCCAGCTGGACTCTTTCCTCATCTCTTGCTTCTTCTCAACTATCTATCTCACTGCAAACATCAAGTCAGTTGTGCTGCATCCTCATCTGAATCCAAACCACTCATCTCCCATCTTACATTATACCACTCTGTGTATCCATTTATCAATCAGCCTCTCTGGAACATTCATGCGATATGATAGGAGTTTGAGTCTCCTGTACTGCCCACAGTTGTGGATGTCCCCTTTGTTCTTGTACAATGGCATGAGTATGCTTATTCACTGGTCATCTGGGATATGCCTTTCTCTCCACAGTGCTATGAGCACCCTCTGGAGCTATTTCTCCCCTATCTCACCCAGCATCTTTATCATATCTGCTGTGACCTCATCTGAGCCTGGTGCTTTCCCTGACTTAATTTTCCTTAGTGTTGTTCTTACTTCTTCTAAGGTGGGCTCCTCTTCCTATCTCATTGTAGGCGGTTTCTGAGGCAGTGCACCTTCTGTGGGGTTTTCTTCATTCAGAAGTTGCTGGAAATACTCTTTCCATCTGCCTTTGATGTCTTGTGGACTGGTACTGGCATCCGGTATCTGATGATCTTCTTTATCTTTCTGTCTTTGCCTTGCAACCTGATAAAATTTCTGAGTCACTTTCCAGAAGTTGGTAGAGTGCCTCTGATGCCCTATTCTTTGCTATTCTACTTTCTTAGCTTCTTTGTGAGCCAGTAGTATTCCTTCCTAGCCTGGTCAGTCTTTTCTATCTCCCTCTTTTTCCTGCACTCCTTCTTTCTTTTGATGACTTCCATTCCTGGCTCAGCCACATATCTGTTCAGTAGTCCTCACACATGCTGACTTGAGGCACTGCCATTCTTCTTCAACTCCACCTATTTTCTCCTCTTCTTGGGGTGCTAGAGCCTTGTGTAATTCCTTGAACTGTTGTAGTTTCTCTCCAGTCAACTTCCAGGTCTTCAGCCTGGTCTCTGTTGACCTTAAAGCCTTCTCTGACCACTGCGTGCAGCTGATGTGGGCTGACTGTTTCACTGGGGTTGATTTTGCAATCATTGATTCTTCCCCACTGCCTTTTCCTTACTTGGAAGAAGCCCACCTGAGTTGCATGTTGGCCACTCTTGTATGTGATCTTGTGACTGTCTCTATTTCTGAGCCATGTGTTGGCAACTATGCCCACCTATGTGGACCCAGTCAGTCCTGGTATCCTTTTCTGTCACATATTTGTGCAGTAACTGAGACCTGGTGCAAGGTTCCAGAGAGCACCCCTGCAATACCAGGCTACAACTCTTACCATATGTTTCGGCCACAAAACCAAGACTGAAACATTAAAGGTGGAGGAGTGTCCATATTCACCAAGGATATTCACACCTCCAGGCTAATTGCCCAACACAATGCATCTGAAATTCTCCAGGTGCAACTAACACTAGGTAAGACTGCAATCCAAATTGTAGCTTGCTATAGACCCCCCACCATGCCCCAAGATTCTCACTACACCTTTTTAAACATACTGGAAAATATTAAGATGCAACCAAACATTCTAATACTGGGTGATTTCAACTACCCTGCCATTAACTAGGAAAACTACTCGGGTACCAACACCTTTTCCCAACGGTTCTTGGAATTCATAAACTCCAATGCCCTGGATCAACTAATCCATTGTCCCAACATGGGCTCCAATATCCTAGACCTGGTCATTACCAACATGGGAGATAGATGCTCCACACCAGTGGTCACCCCCTTATTTGTCAGGTCTGACCATAAGCAAATTACCCTTAACATCCACATCCCACCCCACCCCCCAGTAAGGAAACCTCCGTAAAAACCTTCTCCAAAGCCAACTTCATGCTACTGAAGTCAGAAGTGACAAACATCATGACACCCATGCAGATGGGACCTGAAAGTTTGACTGCTGAATCCTATACTAAGGCACTGTATGAGCACATCCACTCGTGCATGAATCATGCCATTCTAAATAGAACCAAGATGCTCTCCTGCAAAAAATGGAAGCCAATCTGGTGGTCCCCTGCTATAAACAAACTATACAACAGAAGGAAGAAACTGTTGCAGAAAAGAAGAAAATCCCAGGATGCAAAAAACTCTCTCACCAGCCTCAGTAAGAAGCTGAGATCCCTCATAAAATCCTCAAAAGCTAGTTATGAAAATAAAATTGCCAAAGATTCCAAAGACAACCACAAGGCAGTCTAAAGTTATTCAAAAATCTAAATGACCATGCTCAGATCTGCTCTGAGCTACAACAGAATGTCATTAAATATACTGATCCCAGGAATATTGCCAATATCCTGGCAGATCGATTTAGTGCCAACTACACCCCCTCCAGACTCCCTAAAGGGCCCATCCCAATACCAAAAGATTGCCAAATTCCGGTAATCACGGCCACACAGGTAGATACCGCACTCTCCAAAGCTAAGAATACAGCATGCATGGGACCAGATGACATCCCGGGCTGTGTACTACATGAACAATAAAATGAACTGGCACCTCACCTAAGTGTCATGTTTAATCATAGCCTCACCTCAGGCTTCGTGCCCACTGAGTGGCGCACAGCTATAGTTATCCCACTCCACAAGGGGTGATCCACCTTGGATCCTGGGAACTACTGTCACATTAGTCTGACGAGCCTGATCTGCAAGGGCATGGAACGCATTATCATGGAACTTATAAACAAAGACATTGGCAACCTTCAAACACTGGACCCCACCCAGTTTGGGTTTGTGAAGGGCCGATCTTGTCTCCTGAACCTGATTGACTTCTTCAAATCAGTCTATAGAGATGTGGCCAAGGGTAAGGTGGTCCATACAGCCTACCTGGACCTTGCCAAGGCCTTCAACACCATCCCCCACTCTGGAAGCATAGATGAACTTACTAAGCTGGGCATAAATCCCTATGTCACTTGATGGGTTGCCAACTGACTTACTGACAGAACCCAGACTGTAAAAGTAGCCGACTCCAAATCCAGCTTCAGACAAGTGACAAGTGAAATACCTCGGGGTTCAGTCCTGGGACCATTCTTGTTTGGCATCTACTTCTCTGAAGTACAGGCCAACACTGAGGGACTCAGGCTAACAAAGTTCGCAGATGACTGCAAACTGGGAGCCATTACTGAATCCCCGAAGGATGTGGATATTCTACAAAAGGACCTTACAGAAACAGATGTCTGGTGTAAGAGCCATGGGCACATGCTTAATGCCAAGAAATGTATAGTTATCCACTTTGGAAAAAAACAGGTACCCATGAATTACCACATAGGTGGAAGTACACTAAACATTGAAAGTGTGATGAGAGACTTATGGACACAGGTGGACAATGGTCTCACCTTCGATAACCACATTGCTACAACAGTCAGGAAATCCTTCTATGTGGCACACCTCATCACTAAGTGCTTTTCATCCAGAAAAAAAGAGGTCATTGCACCACTGTACCCATCCCTCATTAGACCCATTATAGAGTATAACTCCCCATTTGGTATGTACCTCACAAGATATATGCAACAGCTGGAAAGGCCGCAGAAATACCTCACTAAAAGAATCACAGGCCTAAAGCAGATGCCATATACTGACCATCTAAAAAAAATCCAGCTATACTCTGTGGCATATCGTCTACTCAGAGGCGATCTCTGCTTAACATACAAGGCCATGTCAAACCCTGAGCTGTTGGACATGCTCCACTTAAAGAAATCCCAGTCCCTCAGAGCCACACGCTCCAGGGATCTAAACCTTGTCATCACAATGAACAAAACATGCTGGAGGGATAGGTTCCTGACCCAGATACTCCCCATACTCTGGAATAGACTGCCCATACATGTCAAGCAGAGTGCCTCCTTGGCCCTCTTCAAAAGGAATCTTGATTGGATGGGAGATAGGAAATTCACCCTGGGGATCATGTCAGTCACCCTGCTAGACAGGGGGTCCAGGGAAGTAAATATTGTGGGAAGAAATATCCAGGGAATTGTTATGGCTAGGCTTGTATAGGCCCTAGGGCCGACAACCTAGTACCAACCTATGAACCTATATGTGCATTCAAGTTAACCACTAACACCTGTCCTGCTTTATATAGTAGGTCCTGCAACTGCTATCTGAATACATTCTATTCCTCACTATCACAACCCTTCTTTGGGGCATATGTTGAGATTATGAATACTGCCCTATCATCACACTGGCATCTGATTGCCATGGATTTGTCAATAATTCTGATAATATCCCTTACTGTCTTTTGAAGCCTCTCTCTCACCACAATTCCACCCCATATCTACCCTGTCCCCCTCCTCAATGTGGTACTACCCTTTCTCTTGGATACATAGGATGACTAGCTCATCCAGTTCCAAGCTGCAAACCATCAGTGAACCCACATTAAATGCAGCAATAGATCATGTTTGGCAGGTTGACTGGCTTTATATCCAGCTTTCACTCTACAGAGCTATCCCAGGTAACCCAGGCTGAGCAACTAGACAAGCCAGTCAGTAGCTTATTGATCCAGGGCTTCTGGGCACATGCTGGCCAATAGGGGCACATACACCCCTCCCACCATTGGTCCCTAGCATAGGTCAGGGCCTCAACCCACTTATCACCAGTAAATACCCATTTTAGTGACATTAGTCAACATGACCAAATCGCCTAGAGTCGTATTTTACACCATCAAGTGGCTAGCCCTGCAACAACATGCAGTCTGTGATCCCTGTTCTCCTATCTTGAAGATACTACACACAACAGCATATGCCCCAAAGTGGTAGGTCTGTACAACTCTTCCCCATAGGGCACCATATTAGAGTCTGTGCTGCTGCCCACAGCTCCATTCATTGGTGAGTTTGAGATGGAAACCCCACCGAAACTCAGAGAGAACTTGCAAACTCCAAACAGGCATTGGTTGAAGGTCAGGATCAAACCTTGTACCTGGGAGGCAAAGACCTTAATCATTATGCCAACTGGGCTCTCTCTGGAGGACAGCTATCTAAAGAAATAGGAATGCATGTTTTCTTTGATTCTTGGTTGGAATGCCTTCTGTGCGGGGTCTGCATGTCCTCACTGTGGTGAAATGAGTTTTAAAGACATGCAGCTGGTGTGTGTGGGCATGCCTGCTGTGAAGACTGGGCAGTGGGATGGCAACTTGACACTGTAAAAACTCCACTGCCATTCAATCTGCAGACCAGTGATCTGATGTGGCGACCCCAAATGGGAGATGCCAAAATACAATTTACTGCTTTAATGTCTAAGTAAACATTGTTATCTACCATCATCTGAAAAGCTTGCAAAAATGGCAGAATATATCAGCTTATTAGCTTGTTTAGGGCTATAACAGTATGAAGCAGTCATGACAAAATACTTATCTGCAGTTTCTACATATGTTTTACTAAAGTCTACAGTAACCTATAATGGCACTGTGACCTGTGGTGATGCTCATGACATACAAGCCTCCAGAACTCATGTGAGATCCTTTTACTTTGTTAGACATAATCAGAGATCTGCGGTTAAAACATGGATATATGATGCTTGTATTAACACTTTTTAATAGGCAATTTTAATTTCAGAGTATGAAAGCAGATACCAGGGCAAAATGTTCATACAAAAGTTGTCTTGATTTATACTTACTGTGCTTCAGAGATATATATTTTCCTTCTTGTATCCCTTGTTTCGCAAGTGTCATCAAACACATCATCAAAATATAGAATATAATATGATCTTCTGGAGACTCACTAGCAGTTCTTTTATGGTCATTAACTTTTACACCTAATTTATTCTGTAAAACGCCTAATGTGCTGGAACTTCCAAATGCATTAAGGCTGTTACCTATGCTACCCAAGTACTCCAGGCAGTTCAAAACACTGCTTCATCAAAAATGTGAAAACATATGTAATGGCAAATTTGCCTCATTTCTGACAAAAAGCAATTTATCAGCAGATCTCCAATTTACTTAGCTCATTTTGGCATCTCAAGAAGAATGAAATGTAGCTATATTTTACTTCTGTAATTTTTTGTATTCTGTATTATGCAATGACTTCTAATTAGCATTAGAAATGTGCATGCTGATCGGTCAGCTTAACCAGTATGCCCTTTGTAAATTGAATATATACCCATAGAAAAAAGTCCAGATGCTGAAGTACCATTCAGCGGCCAGACTTTTCTACTGCTATATGTTAAATAGGGCAGACCATATATAAGAGAAATCAGGTACATTCTGCAAAGGTAGAGAAACAGAAACACACCTGATTTTCTTGTTTTTCTGCACATTCTCAGCAGACTGCTGTACCTCTGAACTGCCTGGATGTTCAGAAAATGTCCACTTTTTCCCCTGTAGTGAAATAAAAGAAAAAAATCTATAAAAATTATTTTTTCTCCATTGCTTCTGTTGAACAGCACAGATGTACTGAGCAAGTGTGGAAACATAAGTCCTATACGCATGTGCAGTGTATCAGAAAACGCAGAAGAACGGTAAAGCAATACATAGGAACACCACAATGCTGTTATACAAAGACATTATTTAGGCAAGGTAAGCAGTTTTGTTCTTAAATAATGTCATTGCATAATATTAATAACCACTCCTGGGTGTGGGTAATACTGCATTTAGCCATGCTTGCCTTTGTTCACTCGGGTTTCACCCTTGTGATCAAATCACACGAACCTTGGATAAATCCAGCATTACCTACCTAGTCATGGGTTATTGCTTAATTAACACACAGCTATTATTTTTTATAGCATCTGTTAATCATTTTATTATTTGTCTGTAACTAGTTTGTGTCTGATAAAAATCTCAAGTGGGCCTGCATACTTATCTCTAAAACAAAAACAAACAAAAAAAAAAATAAAATAAAACAGTGCTCAGTTTTCTATTTTCAGCAGGTGAACATCCAGTCTTCAAAATCCGTTCCTGAGTTCTATTGTTTCTCTACTCAAGCTTGCTGATTGCATGGTCCGTCGAAGGTAACTGTGTTATTGTTGCTAAATAAACAAAGAAAAAACACATATTACAAATATTCAATGTTTAACATTTCAGCTTCATACAATATTGATGTGCAAGTAAGATAAATTCTTTTGTGGTGTGCCTATATATACATACACAAACACACACACACACACACACACACACACACACACACACACACACACACACACACACACACACACACACACACACACACACACACTCACACACACATATATATGGATATAAGACTATTGAACGAAAGTTCAATAGTCCGAATCCACAATCACCGAACACACTTTAATGAAAGCGCTTTCGTTAAAGTGTGTTAAAAAAAAAAAAAACATTAATTTTTCATTTTTGCAGGGCACCCCTCATATGGGGGGGCTGTTCCCCCCACACCCCTCTACTTTAATATTCTCACTGCAAGGTCGCACTACAGTGGGGAAAAGGGAACTTTCCCTTATCCACACCGTAGTATGACCTCCACAACAGGCATACTTACGCAAATCTGTTTCGGAGATTTTGCTGTTCAGGGATCTGTATGGATCCCATATATATATATATATATATATATATATATATATATATAAACTATATATATATATATATATATATATATATATATATATATATATATAAAATGATATATATATATATATATATATATATATATATATATAGATAGATAGATATATGAAAGTAATGAGCAACAGATATATGCATGGTCTGTCATCCACTGAGAATGGGTTAGTATTCATAATCATTACGCAAAGACATTAAGGCAATCAGCACTGTTCATGGGTAAGGGCAGCTCTGGTGTGATTCATAGAGGCCATTTATGATAGCTTGAGATGGTCTAAAGTAAATTTATTCAGCTGAAGGAATAATGAGATGGTAATGATGTAAAAGTTCTTATTCTAATAAGCCATCTTCCCACCTGTTTGCAATTTATAATCAAATTTTGACATGTTTCTGCACGTCCACTGATACATTATAAAAGGTAGAATCATACCTTTTCTATTTACTATACAATTGGCAGAAATTATGTCTTGCTGCTAGCATTGCAATTTCTGCATGTGAGCTGCTTATCTTGACTGAGCCAAAAACAGTAGGACCTGTGGTGCTTGCTGGCCACGTAGGCGAAGATATAGAAAGGGAGCTACTCATTATAAGTTTGATAACCAGTAAATCCTTGATAGGATTGGAAAGAGATATTGCAACAGTCTTAGTTATCACGTATGGCCTACAAGCAAGAAATGGGGGGATGTATGACCTTCTTAACTGTGTGGATACTAAGGTATGTATAGTTCTCACTATACTTAATACAGGGACCTTCCAGAGACAGAATGTGGACATGTTGGGTATTTCTCAGGCTGCTGCCTTAAGGATGCTTCAGCAGTTCCTGGATATATGTTGCCATTACAGCTCCATCAGGTCCATGGGGAGAAAGCAGTATCAGAGCAGGAAGAGGTACCATTCCATCAACTGCCAGGAAGTGTGTAACACATGCAAGTATATCACCAATATGTCATCCCAGCTTCCTGGCAGGGCCCATGATTCCCATATCTGGCACACTACTTCACTCTACCGCCTCTTTCTACATATTAGGATACCCCATGGTTGTCTTGTTATAAAGTGGAAATTGTTATCCATAGTAAAATATATTGCTAAGTACTGAACCATATTTCTTCAGTATTGTCTCCCCTTTTTCTCTTTTTTTCTTCTGTTTTTCAGGTAATGCAGGATATCCATTGGAGCCATGTTTTTTGACTCTTGTGAGAAATCTGATGGGAGCTGCAGAAGGAAATTTCAATATGGCACTGTCCCAGACTTATATTGTCTCTAAGAGGTTTTTTTTGATATGTATGACCCAGCTACTGCATGCAGGATGTTAACCACATGTTGCATTTCACACAATGTGATCATGCTCCTGTCTGATGACAAAGTGATTCCTGATGTCACTGCAACTCCCAGGGCAGGTTCTACTATGGCTAATGATGGCCAACCAGCAACAGTAATAAGGGGCCCCCATACACCAGGCTCATTTATGGTATATGACTGAGACAGTGTCTAATTCAGAACTATGGACCATGACATTCAATTTAGTGTTTTCTGTCTTATGAAGAAATATAAGCGAGAATTCAATAAAGTCTACACATTTTTTTGTGTAGGCATTGCAGATCAATGTCTACATGGGAGCATGTATTTTTAGATTCAGTAAGCACTGCTTAAAGACATGCATGCATGAGCAAACACAGAAACGTCTGTGGCAAGCAAATGACCTCATAAGTAGGTGAATCTCATGCAAATGGGGTAGGTAGAGTGATCCAACATGCAGAAAGGCATCTGTTCATACCCAGTATCACTGTCCATAGTGTACGCAGAAGTATTCCGCTTACGGAAGTCTAGACAGTCAAAAGGGAGTGCAGAAATGTAGAAATGTGGACATACATCCCCTGAAAATGTAAGACCACATACACATACACTCAGAAAGATTAAAGGGAATAAGTTAAATTAATATATTTTGTTTAATAATCTCAGCCTGTTTGAGCTAATCACCACAGTGTGCAAACAAGCTTAGCAAAAGAAAAAAATAGGAAAATAAAGAAGTTTATAGTATGTGGCAGAAATATATTATAGGACCTTGTGTGGGGTCCCTATAATGGTGCATTGTTGCTGTTGCTAAGGTGATAGGGCTATGAAGCGTGTAGTTTCCAGGCTGCCAGCACAGATAAGTATGCAAATTAGGTGGGATTATTGAATAGTAGAAAATAGTAATCATGTCCACATATCCCCTTCATATAGGGTCTTACACCATGTTGATGTTTACACAGGATGTGGCTGATATCAGGGAGGTCTGCCCCCTTTCTTATAAGCTCTTTTAAGCTTAGGTGCATGTGTTTGCACTGCGCGCCACCTGGCTAAGCGTGTTCTCAAAACCAGATGTATTCAGTTAGACATTTTGACCTTTGTATAAGCTAAGCTGTATGCTGTGCAGTGTGGTAGTGTGCGTGGCGTCGCACACTGTAATAGGGCCATTGGCGGAATGCGTCATAATTAGCCAATCACACATTCTGCACCTACAGCAGAGCTGAATAAAGTATGCATATACCCTACATGCTGATTTTTCCCCAATATTCTGGACCATCTGAGTACAGACTTGGAAATTTTAACTGAGATAATGCTAGCGGCTGCTGCATGTCAGCTACATCTATATGTGCTAGATGCTGAAGTCAATTTTGCTGGTGCTGCTGACAATAGGCCTAGGCATTGAAGGAGAAGAGTGTTCAGGCCCAGGGTAACCTTTCAGGGGCTACATGATCTGGAGATTGTAGAGCATGAGAGGGTGGACAGGGACATACTACAGGAACTCACTGAGCTCTGCTGCCCTCAACTCAGACCCAGAGCCAACAGAGGGGAACCCATCCCAGTGGAAACAAAGGTATGTGTAGCCCTTAGGATATTAGCTACAGGTACTTTCCAAAGACCAGTTGGGGACATGATGGGGGTCTCACAGGCATCTGCATCCAGGATACTCCACCAGTTCCTGGATGCAATGCTACCACATGCCAGTGAGCACATATCTTATCCCTTCACTCCTGAGGTGAGGGCCAGCAATATGCAGCACTTTTAACATGCAGCACACTACCCTGAAGTACTTGGTGCAATAGATTGCACTCATGTACACATCAAGGCACCACCTGGTGAAGAGGATACAGTGTACCTCAACCTCAAGGGGTACCACTCCATCAACTGCCAGGTTGTGCACAATGTTGAGCAGATTATCCTGAATGCGTGTGCTGGCAGCCCTGGCAGTTATCCATATCTGGCATGCATCACAGCTGTACCAGATGTTTTCTTGGGCGGACATCCCACATGGCCATTTAATGGGGGATGCTGGCTATAACCTGGAACTGTGGATGATGACACCTATCAGAAATGCGCAAATACCCATGGAAGAATGCCATAATGAGGCACACGTACAAACTGGAAACATCTTTGAGCATGTGTTTGGGCTTCTGAAGTCACGGTTCCAGTGCTTAGATATATCTGGTGGAGGCTTGCAGTACTGTCTAGCTACATGTTCACAGTATGTGCTATACTACATAATGTGATCCTGTGGAAACAGCTGCAGCAGGATCAGCAAAGGGAAGAGATACACTGCCCCCCACCAGTGCCTAGGTCACCACAGCCACAGTCACAGGAGGACTCGGAGGAGGAACCCCCTGCTGATGTCCCTGTAAGCAGACATAGGCGTGCTCAGTACACCCTGTCTTTGGCTAAGAGAAACACATAGCACATGCACTAACAACCTAGGGATTGACACCATACTCCTACTCACATATATCAAACTTGATGCCAGGAAACCTATGCACCTAATACTAATACCTATCCATGTATTGGTTGTTTACTGTTTGCATCAGACAGAGTCAGCCCTGAACTACAGTTCTGTCAACTGCTGCATTTGTAAGGTAAGTCTCTAACCTACACAGTACTTGCAAGGATTAGTATGATATGGTATGGTACATATGGATCTGCTACATTTATGCAGGTAAATATAGTGGGCTATTTGGACAAAAGTAACATCCACATGGGACTACAGATATCCAGTCCATTATCATGTGTCCCTTAATAGTCACTAGGCCTAATGCATGGTATAGTCGTGACATCAGTCAAAGAAGATGTTAAACAGAAGGGTTACATGGTATTTGGTCTTTACATGGTATTTGGACTACTGGGTATCCCAGCAGAACGTGTAGTGTTATTTCCTCACCCCCAAAACAGCAATGTTTCCATACAACTGCTCTAACAGTAACTCATTAGTGGTATATCAGCACTCCAGGCCATCTCAGGGCAGTAACATAGAAATTCATCATGCATTCTATGTTTTATTTAATGTAGTTATAAGAATGTACATATTGATGCTGTTGATTGTGTGATGCATGACTACTCTCTGTGTGGTGTGGCAGCTTGTGTGGCTCAGTGGCCTAGAAAAGTTAGCAAGGATGATGATGTTTGTGGTACTAATCTGGAAGTATCCACATCTTTTGGATGTGAGGTAGTATTATGTTAATTTTTGACAGACTGTCAGTCTATGTGTGGTGTAACATTACTAACATCTGTCACATATTAATTGCATCAGTCAGCTGAAGAATGGCATGGACAATTTCAGTGAAGTGCAGTACTGCAGACACAGGGACAGATGCCATTGTCTGCAACACACAAAATCCCAGACTGGAGTACTGGTAGGTGTGGTGTGAAGTCAGTTTATAACTACTGACAATCCCATTGGCGTGATCAAACATTTAGTTATACAGAGCACAATTCTGTTGCCCCTTGCCCAAAATGACCTGTTATGAATAGATATGTCTCTACATACTTGCATATATGTATACATATCTGTCATTCTCTCTGTCCTGTAGATACTATATCCATCTCTATGAATATACAAATAGAGATATTCTTATTTATACCTGTATATAGCTATATATAAAACATACATATCAGGTCTCTCCCCATAAACCTAGGTGACACACACATGCGCACACACACAAACACACACATATATATATATATATATATATATATATATATATATATATATATATATATATATATCATACACACACAGCCACATTTCTATATACATCCCGTGGATGTCTTTATTGTTCTACATACTCTGATAATGGTGAGTAATGCTTCACTATCACACATCCATAATGTTGCTCAAAGGATCCAAAGTAAGGGCTCAACAGTACATAATGCGCTTACCTATAGACCCCTGTCTCTGCTGAATGTCACCACACATAAAGCAACAGGTGAGCAGGTGGAGTAATGTATAATGTTTTCTACACATGCATGGACAGCGCACATAGTTCCTGCCCACAGGCTTGCCCATTCAAGTGCAAACAGCCATATATGGCCATACTGGTAACTGTAGACACATAGCTAGGCTAATAACAGTTATCTCACTGCTAGGATACTAGATGCAGTTAAATGTATGAGGCAATTTCACTCTACAGGCCACAGATGCTGTTCAGCACAAGTCTAGTTTGTGTAATCCACAAGCAGTTTGCCTGCATTCATGTTTAAAACAGATATCAGCTGTGCCACATATGATAAGTACTGTGATCTGTAATGTGCAAGAGTAGTTATGTATGGGTTCTAATCTCACTGCAGGCTACTTGGTGTGTCTGTGCACACATATCTCCTTGCAAAACAACTGAGACTCCCTATGAAACTGCAATAATTCTGAACTTTTTGATCCTGTAAATTGCTGCCAACGTCCAAACCACCCTCTTCTACAAGGCCTGTTCATGCCATCAATCTTAAGACTACCAGCTGCCATTGCAATGTCAGACTTAAGCCATGGCACATGTGATAAGTACTCTGATCTATAGTTTGTAAGAGTAGTCATGTAGGGGGTTCTAATCTCATGGCAGGCCACTTGGTGTGTGTGTTTATCACCATATGACATAAAAATGATCACCTCAGTAACTTAGATAGAGGTAGGGTTTTGCAGTATTTTGGTCATAACAGGTGATGTGGGCCTCCAAATGCCTCATCACAACTAGGCCTGTTGATGTCACCAAGCAAGAGATGTCCTAAAGAGATAGTAATAGCATACTTGAGGTGTAGCGAGTGCGTCACATACTGTGATCTGTACTGTGTACCATTAGATAGGTATATGTTCTAATCTACATGCAGCCAACTTGCAGTGTGTGCATGCTATGCTGTGTCCTGTAAACAATAAGTGGACATACTGCTGTCCCCAATGTAGCCAGGTTTGTGTGTGTGGCTGTTACAGCATTTGACATCAGCTTATGCAATCATAGGATCTTTGAACTTTAGTAGCATAATGGCCCTACAGCCCTCACAATCCTAGCCAAGTTTATACCCTTATTTACATGATCAGCACATGCTGCCTCTGTCCATGAGGGCTGCAGGCAGAACCCTTGTGATGAAATGAAAGTCACCCAGCCAATCATACATATGGCATCTGATGAGGTACACTGAGGTGCTCTGTTTGCCATTTGGCAGGATTCTGTTCCAAATGTGTGTTAAGGTCTGCTAGACAGAGCTCTCCCACCAGCATGTATTACTAATGTCACATACCAGATTAATGTCCTTACAGTGAATAATCCATGTACCATGCCACCTACAGATATGCAGCATATCCAATCAAGCAGGGTCATACATTGCCCCATATGGAAGGCAGAGATCACCTCTGAGTAGTCTTTATGGCACAGGCTACAATGACCACTGATGTCAGATGAAGTCCATTGGACATATACTGAAGATGTGAAGTTCCCTTGTGAGGGACCATTTTGTTGTGTGCAATTGCTAGTAGTGCTTGGAAAGGTACAGTACCAAATGGCCATTGCACTCACATATTTGCATGCTGAGGGAAAAGTACATGGAGGTTATGAGGATGTCTTTCAGGTGACTGTACCCTCAGTTATGACATATGATTTCCATCTTACTACTGGGCAGACATGGTGATCTCAGGTACATTAGGTGTAAACCTGTGTGGCCAGGCATGTGTGCCCAGGTCTACCACCCTTGAGTATGTATATCACATGTAGCGACTGACGTGCTACTTACCAGGAACATAGGTGATGCTGATGGAAATGATCCTACATATATATTTGCATGGAGTTTATAACAAGTAGCATGTCAACAGGCATTTGTCCATCAATAGCCTCTTGTAGGATATTGACATAATTCACAGAGTCTATGACCTTTCACAGTTTGCAGGCATAAGCCAACATTGTCAGCCACAGACAGTCAGTATTCACTTGTATCGTGGTGAATATTTGGCCTACTCATTACAAATGTCAGCATACAGTATCTGTCAGTGATCAGTACAAGTGGCATGGCAAAGCAACACTTCATTACACAGTTACATATTAACTTATATAGTCACCCAGTGCATCATCCACATAGCTTCATTTCCCTGTATCAATGACGAGGATGACTGGGATGTGGCACAGGTATCATCACTTGCACAGGGTGTTGAGTGGGGCTGCAGTAGACCTAGCCTGACCCAATGGGTTGAAATCATGTGTGTGAGTCAGGAAGGTAAGCAGGCAAGCTGGACCATGGAAATGTGCTATGTGTGTCTGTAGGTGACCTAATTTTGACAGTGGTATATGAGTGTGTACATGAAGACAGTCAAACTAAATGCTAGCCCTATGTGTGTGTATGCTAGACAGCTGTGAACCATGCATGGTAGAGCTGACAGTTCAGCATCTCCACCCCTGAACTTGCTCTGCCAGGGTCAGAAGCGGTGCTAGTACTTGATGGTGACTGTTGTCTGCTGGGACGATGTCCTCCACAGGAATGCACAGGACCATGATTCCATGGCCTGCCATGTCTTGGTGTGGACAGCATATTCCCTTCTGGAGTACTGGATGTACTGCCACTATGGAATCATGACTGAGCACAGCCACATGGACTCTCAGCAGATGTAGTCTCTGATCTACATCCACGGGCCCGATGCTCGATTCCATCCAGATGTTCCAACACAGACAATGTGTGTTTCCAGCCAGATATTCTGCGATCTGTTTCAGACCACCTTCTACATCAGTGAACCAATCCAGGGTATCACCAATGCAGTAGAGGCAGTTTGGATGTCAGACTGTGCTGCATCCATAACCCTGAGCATTCATCTGGAGTTTATTTTGGAATGTGCCTGTGCCTCTATGATGGCCCAAAGCATACACCGAGAAACCCATGATGCAACTCCTGTGACAGGTGATGGAAGGACAGCATGCTCCCAATGAACACCTCTCTCAATCTGCCTGTGTGGAACCTTGCCAGCTCTCTGGCTATGGCCAGTGTCCACACTCACTGGAGCCATAGGTGCCACACTTTCTTGTTCAATGTCCCCATCATCTGACTCTCCAATATCTGTGGCCTCAGTGGTTGGGTATATGTAGGCATGTGGTGACAATGAGGGCAGAAGAGGGATATAAACCTCTGGAACAGATTCATCCTCTGAAACCCCCACCTGTGCCTGTCTTCTGCCACCATCATCATCAGACTCTGAACAGACACTGACATTAGTTGTGTAGGGGACAGAGACCAACCTCCCTGGTCACCTGTGTTAAGAAAGGGAAAAGCAGTACATTAATACATGCATTATTGTGCTCTTCAGTACTAGGCTGCAATATATGTAAAACTGTATACACTGTTGTCACTATTATAGACTTGTTTAACCCACAACCTCATATAGTAGGAGATGAGGACATCACTTATCCCACAAACATATGCAGTTACTTGTAAATAAAAGCTCTTTACACTGCAATCTCATCAGCAACAGTGAGGTACACTGTTAACATCTGTGAAGATCCTGCACAGCTGACACATACGGCAATTTGTAATGTCCTGACAATACTGTGCATCTATCAGTGTTGTCACACCTACAAGGCATAGGTATGATTCTCAAGTGTGTACATTCAGAAAAATCTTTGCAGTTGGCAATCATGCCGACAGTACAGCAATCCAGCCATCAGGCCTGGGATGATATTTTAGGAAATACATTACAATAAATCTACATATGTA
The DNA here is from genome assembly GCF_019279795.1 of Protopterus annectens. Lineage (NCBI taxonomy): Eukaryota > Metazoa > Chordata > Ceratodontiformes > Protopteridae > Protopterus > Protopterus annectens. The sequence continues at coordinate 213,265,716 of NC_056729.1, read as the reverse complement.
GCAAAACAGTGTTTACCAGGAACAGGACCACAGCCTTGTCCAATTCCTGAGGGACCTGTGGAAAGTTGAGGGAGAGGTAATGTAAACACCAATGCATGTTGCACTATAAAAGAGTAATACGTCCATATATCTCAGATTTACAGTAGATACTTTGTTAACTGATATGTTGGTCACAATCTGAGGATGAGATTCAAACTGCAGTTAAACTCCCCCCCCCCCAAAGAATAAACACCTGACATCCATGTAAATGTATCTATACCCTGACACACTGAATGCAACAGTATTCCAATGCTGATCAAACAAAACCTACCTGGATGCTCCTCTGCCATGGAAGCTGTGTCATGCATGATATACAGTGTGATGGATACTTGGAAGCTGTTGTATGTTCCTAAGTTCCCCAGGAATTTCTCTGTGCTGAAAGCAGTTGTTCTGCTGCAGGACCTCCACGGATGACACCATGATCCCTGTCCACATTTGTTGCTCTTCTGCATGTAGCATTAATCAGATCCATGTCATGGTGCTGAACCTCCTCATATGTCCTGTTCTGGTGAAATATGACATTCTCATCACGGACAAGGTCAGCCCATAGTGCTACCCACTGTTCCATGTTGTGCCTCTCCTGGACAGTAGGAGTTCATGGTGTTGATGGAGGCTTTCCAGGATGATATCATTCTCAGCATCTGTAAAAGGGTTACTATGTCTTGAACACATGTTTCCTGAAATTCAACAAAATGGGAAGACATATCTGGATCATATATGTGGAAGTACACTATGTAGAGATACAGCAAGAACAGAATGTCTGGCATTATCCACTGCTTGATCACACCTGCCATATTCCACAGTGAGCAAACATACTAACCATGTGGATACAACTCAGATACTACCAATAGTCAGCTATTCCCATGTGTGTCATGACCTCTATACCTAATGAGTATGGACCAGAGACTATGCGAAAAGTAATAAGGGAATCAACTAAGGATGTTAATCTAGTATGCTCTTTGTTGGAGATCATTTTAGATACGCATTTCTTTGTTTATTTTCCATCTATATATTGGCAGCGATGGGTGGTTGCCATGGGCACCCCCTGCCCCAATAGTTATGCGAATATTGTTTTATCAGATTGGGAAAGTAAATATATCTTAAGTAGTTTAAATCCATGGTTACAAGTCAAGTATTATGTTCACTTCGTGGACGACCTTTTCTTGCTTTGGGATGGAGATGAAACACAGTTTTTATTGTTTTTGCAATATTTAAACAGAACAACACCTTTTTTGAAATTCACAAGTCAATTCTCAAGAGAGTCCATAAGCTTCTTAGATGTAACAATTTGACTTAACAAAGAAGTCTTAGTGGAGACATCACTCTATAGAAAGTCAACGTGGAGGAATCATTACCTCCATAAGAATAGTATGCATCCAAGACATATTATGGACAACATAATGAAAAATGAAGTCTCAAGGATCAATAGAAGATGTACACAGGAGACAGTGATTCAGCAAGAGGTTAATAAATTACAAAAATGTCTACAAGCACAAGGTTATAGGGAGAATGATATCAAGCCACATGCTATAAAGTGTCATAGAAATCGATCTAATCAAAGGAGATGAAGCAAACTACTTCCCCATTACGATTAATGATGACTTATAGTACTGATAATAAACAAATCAAGGACATAGTTAGTAGATTTTGACCAATTTTGATGCAAGATCCTAAACTTCAAGATGTAGTTGGTGAAAGACCACATTTTACCTTTAAAAATAAAAAGAACCTAAAGCGACTTTTATGTATGAAGGATGTTTTTTTGAAACCTGCAGTTATAGGACACAAAGGGACATTTCGATGTGGAAATTGCTCTGTATGCATTTATATTGACATTGGCAACACTTTTAAGCATCCTAATATGGATAGAGTATATACTTTTAAATGTAAAACCACATGTTCTTCCAAGAATTTTGTCTATTTAGCTACCTGTAAAAATTGTACGTCCTTCTATGTTGGCAAGACCAATCAGGTATTTAGAAAGAGATTGCTATGGCATTTGAGTGATATTCGCAGGGGAGATCTGCATAATGCCTTAGCTATGCATATTTTGGAATTCCCTGGTCAAAGTTTCTTATTCAAAGTTATTGATAAAGTCTGCAAAAGCAAAAAAAGAGGAGACATTAGTACTAAAACTGAATTATGTAAAACTAAATAGATATTAAACTTGCGGGCTGATCGCCTTCCTGGGTTGAATGCGGTTGTTCCTCTGAAGCCATCATTAAAGGCAAGGAGACCTACCATTGGATAAATAGAAGGTGTGTTAGCAATATTCCACCTTGATAAGCTGTAGATTTGCATGGAGAAGGAGTTGTCTCTTTTAAGACTTTTTATTGGCTCTTTCAAGCCTATAAATTTAGTTAATGGAGTCCCTAGTCATCACGATCTGATGAAGGTTTTACCAAAAGCGCTTATCGTACATATATTTGGGACGGATATCTTGATGTTTTACAACTTTTGTGGTATTATCCAGCCTTGGAATATTAAGGATTTGTTGGCAATTCCCTTGCTTTTTCTTTGAGGGATACAGCAATGCTAAAAGTATATTGTGAATTTCAGCATTTTTCATCTGCTTATTGGCTTTCCTGCTAGCCCTGTAAATGTGAACTAGCGGCATTGGAATTCACTTTCTGCTTATTGAGGAGCTTAGAGAACAGACAGTGAGTTTTGGCAACTGTTTCGTAGTGACTGGCGTACCTGTAGCATTTATTTTATATGAATTACTAACGCTGAAGATGCATAGTGAATTTTTGCTATTATTCAAGAAATGCCGCTACGTGAGAGTGCTTTTTGAATTTGTTATCTTTTTTTGTTTGCCACGTCATGGAAGTGAGCTTTGGCAACTGTTATATTGTCTGGTGTGTTTACTTGTACCAGAATATTGGAAACAAACAAACTGTGGGTTTTGGCAGTATCGCAAGCCATTAGTGCAACAGTTATTTTATCTAACTGTATCTTTCACACAAGAGCATATTTCTCTTAAAAGCTTTTACTATGGCAGTTAACCGCCACTGATTTCACTGTGTTTCCAGCAGCGATTTAACTGCACGTCAAAGAATGTTTTGGAGATGGTGCATATGCCTCTATAGAAGCAGTTTGTACAACCTACTAATTTGTTGAGTATGGTGCACACGCCTTCGTAGTAGCTATTTCTATACTCTATAAGCTGCTGGGGCAGTTTATGCAGATTTTATAAGTGAAAATGGTCTTTTAATAAAAGATTTAACAAAAGTATAACTCTTGTTTTTTGAAACCAGTAGCCGTGGAGTAGCAATCTGATTTATCTACATTTTGTGCTTTTTGCATTTTGCTACTTTGATAGTGAATTTTGCATTTTTAGTTATGTTATGTGTGTCATGACAGATACTGCTGTGTCATCACATACTCAACATAGGAGTCCATTGTAGTGTGACCCCTAGGGACAACCCCACTGATAATATTTAAAAATAATAGTGCCAAACAAATAGCATTGTGACATTACAACCACTATACGGGGACATTCCCATGAGACCAGTGTGCCACATTGACAAAAAACATTCCACCCTTGATGTGCTGCATGACCTCCGTAGGTGTAATAAATCTGGAGATCAAGGACGTGTCATCATTACAGTTCTAAGAAAGTATTACTGCTGTAATCCCCATTCCCTCTATGTATATTCACATCTATGCATAATTTCATAAACAAAAAGGTCACATGCCTGATAGAGTACAATACTTCTCTGTTGATATGTGTATATATGGATTCACTTTATAACCTCAAAATACTGAAATATCGAATTTCAGTATCTCGAGACTATAAAATCGAATCCACAAAACACCGACACAAAAAACCCCGCAAAATTCACAACACCGAAAACACTGCACACACTATACCACACATAAACCACAACACCCACATCACAACATAAACAAACAAAACTACACACATACACAACTCATACACACATAAGCAGGGGGCAAACCCCCCTGCACCCCCCATGTGGGGGGTTGTGCCCCCCACACCCCCCCTACTTATATATACTAACTCCAAGATCGCATAAACACAAAACAAAAGCCAACTCACACACGCACATTCTCCGACCCCTCACACACACATCAAACACATCAGCACACTCACATACACTCTAACTCCCACTCAAAACCTTTAGAAAACACTTACCTGACATAACGCCTACATCCACACACAGCACCGCTCACCATCAAAACACAATCCCAGATATTACGCAGCGTAAGGTCATAACCGTGAATTCGACATATATTTGAGTTCGCGATTATGACCTTTCGCTATTTTTAACATTCAGCTTTATAGTCTCGGGATACTGAAATTCGACATTTCAGTAATTCGAGGTTATAAAGTGTTTCCGTATACATATATATATATATATATATATATATATATATATATATATATATATATATATATAAAGTGTTTGGTAATGTGGTTACTGTCTTAAGAAAGTCTCATACAGTCTGGTTCCCCTAGCTGGATGTATGCCTTTTTAACATGGTTCTCATTACCAGATGATTGGCTCTTAACCATTCTGTGGTTCTGAACTGCTAATTTCAGACAACCCAGCTGATCTGCATTATAATCAGCCAATGACATGCCACCACTGAGCAAGATATAAGACCTTCGTGTAGATTAGAAGCCCTTTTTGATATGTTGTACTGGAAATTCCTGGGGTCAAGATATTACATCAGCTACTTTTGCATAGAGGTGTGTGTACTATAGGCTGTAGCTGAGGTGCAGGCAATAGGCATAGGCACAGAGTGTGAACACTTTGAAGGACAAGAAGCTGTAAGGGTAACTGTGGGAGCTGAGTTAACCTTGTTGTAAAGGCAGAGCCAGATTGAAGGTACCCATTCCACTGCAAATGAAGGCTTCTGTTTAAGGTAAGTATGTTAGGCAATAGTATCACTAACAGAATTATATCATTATGTCAATTACTTGGGCAACTGTCAGGCCATGTGTTACATTATGGTAGTCATGTGGAACGTGTGTGGTTGCAGTCCCTGTTACTAGCAGGACCTCCATATGTGCATGTTAGTCATGCAGCTGTGCTAATCTGTAATATCATTGTGATGACCATGCCCTGGCCCAGCAATCAAGGAGCCTCAGTCCTCACCACTAACACCAGGAAGGTGGTCTCATAGAAGAGAGGAAAGGATAACTAATACACAGAGTAAAGTACAATTTCCCTTAAGTGCACACAGAGATCACAGTCAGTCTGGGGCTGGTTTCCCTTGCTTACCAGGTCCCCAATAAGACTCCCCACTGGCACAGCTATAGGGTCCAGGTCTCAGCCTAGCTGGGCTAGGTAAAACCTTCAGTACCCTCTCTGTCCAACCAGTGCTTCATGTCCCTGCCCAAGTAGCTGACACAACACACACACACACTTTGAGATAAGTATTTATACAACTTCACAGACGCTCCTGGGAAAGGCTGACACAGATTCTCCAGCTGTGCCTTTTTACCCAGACCATATAGTAGTAATCCCTGCCACCACCCAGCTAATAATATCAGCTACTAAAAGGCCCTTAAAAGGGTGTCCAGTTATTACTGTGCAATATTATTATTCAATGGTAATGTGACTGTTCAGTCTAGGTTTATTGGAAGGGCTTAGACAGTAAACTCTATAAATATATAATGTACGCTAAAGCATAATTTATCTCTACATAAACCAGCCACAGGTAGAAGGTTTTAAAAATATTTAATAATAAATAATTAAAACACAAGACAAAACTACTACACCACAGAGATATCTAAGAGTTCAGAGATCACACTGAAACATAAAATAATACAGTAGGACAGGTCTGATTTTAAAGAAAAATACCTAATTAATCTTTACTAGCTTTAACTATTCCTACAAGAAATCACAGTGCTAGAACCTTACATGCGAGCTTAGGCAGAGTGCTGAGTTAGATATCCAAGATCAAAATGCTCCAAGTCTCTTGTGAGAAATAGTATTTAAACATTACTAACAAACATGTCTGCTGGGTCCCTCCCAAATTACATCATGTTGACACTTAGGTTTTCCCAGGCAGACAAACTGCATTATTTAGCAATCTAACACCTGCTCAGAAACTTACAACAATAAAAGGCATTTCACATATACTCTCTAGCAGAAACCAGAGCAATAAAACACCTTCCACATGTAAATTCTGGTCATAAACTTTAGCCTTAAAACAATGGGCATGAAAGCTTCATCCAGACACACTGGAGCTGACTTGTAACATGAAAGGGTCACAACATGCTTCACTGGGCCAGTAGAGCGCAATGTTGTCACATATTTTGCAGTTCCACATTTCACAGTATTCTTTTACACTCAAGAAAACATGCCTGTATTTTACATTTATTTACAAATGCCAGAATTATATATAAAATTCTATTTGACTAGACTGGCAGCCTTTGCCCATCTCTCCCCAATCATCACAATTATTATGAAATGATTGTGTGGTACACTCTGATATTAGCGGGCCTCATTTGCATTACATAAGTTAAAATCCTCTGTGAATACATAATAATGCATGACCTGCCTCTTTATGCAGTTATAGTCTCGCTAAAGGGATATGTCAAGTATGTTCCTATCTGCAGGGCTGTGGCTTCAATCAGTGAAAAGCAGACATTTCATTTGAACTGCATTATATGGATAAATACTGCACAACTCACTTATTCATTGATGACTTCACAAAAATGTAATTTAGATGCTACACATCACTGGATTTGAACCCAGGACTTTGTGTGGCAAAAGTTACTGTTTACAAAGCATTTAACAGACTGAGCTATGGAGTCACTGTTACAGCATGTCTATTTGTGACGATATAAGTGCACACATATCGTCTGTGACATACCTCCATTATATCCACTATTATGTGCCTAGCTTTATAGGGATGTATTTCTCCATGAAAGTCCCAGGTGAACATGTATTTTGCCATTAATGTTGTAGCAGGTGTACTTGTACATGTTGCTGTTAGAAGTGCTCATTTATCTGTTATTACAAACCTCAGTTACATCCATTGGTGTTTGTCTGACTTTCTAGTGATGTACTCCTATACCAGACTGGAAATTACACTCCCAGTTTTTCGATGACATTTTCAGCAATTTGCACAACATGGCACGAATCATAGCTGTGCTTACACACGCTTACTTACGCTAACTTGCAATTACTATATTTTGCTTAAACCACCTGTTTTAATTATCAGTTCTAGGGTGTGGCAGGTTAATTCAGTGATCTGCAGGTGTGATGGCCTCTGGTTTGAAATAGGGGACAGGTGTTTGCTTTGTATGTGTTTACTATCATTTAAAACACATATATTAATATAGCTCAATCTAGCTGAACTTAGCAATGCTGCTCGATGCCAGCATCCTACAAAAAAATCTTTAAAGAAAAGAAAAAAGGAGAGATAGGACAGTGGTGAAATGGGGTGCATGCAGGTGGAAAAACATAGTGAAAATCAGGTAGTTATGTGTAGGAAGGGTTTAGGAAAGAACCATAGCTATCCATTTCTTGTACAGTAACAACGGTGCCCTTTGACAGAATTTGTAGATGAATTTGGGCTGTGACCCCCAGAGAGAGGGGTGAGGACAACATAACTGTGTTGACAAGCCAATTTGACCATATTATGTGTGCCCAGTAGACATGTATGCAAATGGAGAGCTATGTATGGGACAATTTTCTTTTTTTCTTTAATGTGAGAGTGGAATGTTGGGGAAGAGACATAGGTACATGTGGGGGAAGTAATTTGGCAAGGTGCAGAAGCTTTTGCAAACAGACAAGACAGACAAGACAGTAGACAGGGTGATGTGTGACACAAGAGGGGGGTGAACACCTTGGATGGGGAAGTTGTTGTGGAATCCCAGTTTCAAGTACCTCCACAAGGTAGCAGCGTGACTCAAGTCCACACCCATGTGAATGTCGGCACTGCTTCTTCACTGCTCCTGGGTTGGCAGTGGTGGAGTCTAGGCTCTGGGGTGAGTCTGCCCCTCAACAGGGTGGCCAGCATGCTTTCCATCAGGTGCAGGTGGCATCCAAAACCACTGTGCACAGTCCTGCGCACCAAACCTGGCAGTTCATCATGGGTGACAGCACCCCCTCCACCACTGATCACAGAGGGGGGACGAGCCCCTTCCTGAGAGGTGGAACTACCTGACACTACAGGTGGTGCAGGGGCAGCAGAGGGGGCACTACCAGGATGGGTCCAGGACATGCTGTGTCCAGGTGCCATAGCCAGAGGAGGTATGGTAAGTGGATCTCATGGAATCAACCTATGTTGTTTCTCTGTAATAAATTAGATAAAAAGATAAGTTAAGGTTAGTAACAACCAACCCAATGTTAGTATTAACATAATAGAACATAATATGGATTAATCCAAATACATATTAAGGTATATTATGTGGAACACAGCAATAAATAACAAAACGGTAAGTATGTTAACAGCAAGCCAGAATGAAATAATCCATGATACTAACAAAACAGTTAGTTTAACATAATATGTTAATATTAAATCATAATAATAAATAACATTAATAAATTAAAGAAGATAGGGGTTGGGGAGAGAGAGAAAAACATACCATTAGTGAAGTCGCAGATGATATTAATACACAGACTTCTAATACATACTTCTACAGGTGTGCAGTGTCAGTTGTGAGTACAGTGACTCAACTTATTCTATAGATGATGTAGCACGTACATTCCTCTCAAGCTGTTAGCAAGGGATAATATGTGTCATGCACTAACAAATGCAGGTACACAAGTACACGGAACTGTTTCACATAATGTGCATGTACATAACTACGAAGGTGTTCTGTAAAAGGATTTGCATTCCAGATAATCATTTATCTGCCAATCAAGGACCAGACAGATTGGGTATTTGTCATTACATTACGAAAAATCGTGACACTTGAGAGGTATGTTTGTGTTCATTAAGTAGAATAGACAACCATCATGTCTTAGTTGGCAGGCATGGGAGTAGAACCCAAAAGAAGTGACTGCAGGGAACATGCGCACATTATGTAACAATTGACTACAGTGACATTAAAACAGACATGCAATGAATACAGCACTACTGGACTTATTTCAATATATTCTCATGAAACCACAATCCTGCTTTACACCTTATTGTTATTGCTTTGCTCCTTAGAATCTGTGAAGTATACACATGATATCTGCACAGAACATGGGCTACCTTGCCCATATACATTGTTCTTTGAGTGGGAGGGATAGAGTGCATTATTTGACTGAAAGTGGGCTGCACACAGCCCTGAACCATACTGTGGGTTATGCAATACATTTTGTCAGGCAATTACTTTTGCAATCTTTACTTATTTCAGTTCTACAGTTGACTGCAGCAACATTAGAACAGACATGCAGTAAATACAGCCCCACTGCACTAATTATAACACATTAGTTAACAAGCCACAATCCTGCTTTACACCTTATTGCTTATTTGTATTGGTATTATTTATTGATTATTCACTAAAGTTATCAGAAAATATCTGTACTTACCACACTCATGGCACATTCTGGCAGGTGCCCGGCATTAGATGGACATTGCCAGTCTGTTCAGCTGCAGCTGTTGGAAGAGAAGCACACCATTATGCATACTGGTTTTGCACAGATTCACCTTGTATTTTAGTAAAGTAGTGACAGATATACTTACATATATGTGGGGCATGCCCATCCCTCGCCTCTTGGAGCCAGGTGTCTAAGGTTGAAGGTTCCCTTTTTCCCTCACTTCAGGTCATCATAGTGGTGATGACACTGCTCACCAGTGTGGGGGATACTGGTAGCACTGGCAAGATCCCTGGCCAACCAATCCCAGGCTTCAGCTTTACATTCTGAGCCCTGGTAACCACCTGCAACTACCAGGGTTCGTAGTTATGGACCTGGAGTCCAACAAATACTCTGGACTCCTGCACACCACACCTCTGAGCCCAAAAGCATGCTTCCTCACCAACACCACCAGACATACCAACAGGTTAATAAGACCCCAATGAATACTGCAGAATTCCATCCTAGTGCCCTTAATATATGCTGCTTTCCTTCCCTTACATGTCATACTGCAACATTCAAAAAAGCGTTGTGTTGCTTACCATCTCACAAACCCGACAGCATCTCGCAAACTCACACAACTGTGTTTTAGCAAAGCTTAGCAACACACAGACAGGAGTAGCTGTTAACCATATTTAAGCACTGCATAGCACCATGCAGCTTTTTCAAATGTAACAAACATGTTTATATGTTTTACATTAACCCTTTAGGTCAGCTGACACATTTCCACAGCAATAAATATATAGAAAAAAAGCTATGAGTGCTGGAGACTCAAACCCAGGACCTACAGCACTCTAGACAGTGATTCTACTGATTCAGCTATGTGGATAGCATGAAAGCTATTATACCTTTACATATACTACTAAGAAATCTGCTAGCATTGCTAAGCACCACGCCATGTAAAGGGCATTCATAATATAAATATACCATAGACACCAACACATAATTAATTACACCCAGTTTCTATTTTTAGATGTCTGGAAAAATGTCACCTGTGCATGTGCAAAGACAGCTCAGCATTGCTGTGCTCTGCACCGCTCCATGCAAACGAGCATTCAAAGAAAGCAAAATAAATGCTGAAGTGCATCCAGTTTCTATGTTTAGATGTCTTGCAGGTGTCAGCTGTGCATGTGTAGGAGCAGCTCTGCATTGCTGCGCTCCATGCCGCACCTTCCAAATGAGCATTAAAAGAAAAAAAGAAAAGAAAAAGAAATGCAATTGACAACTGTAGTACATTACAGGTATGCACATCATCCTGTACATAACATCTGTCCAGGAATTCCATGGACAATCCACATCAAGTGGACACTACACTGCTGGCTACACAGATTCAACATCCATGTTACTGTGTTCTCCCTCTGCAGAGCTCCATGATTAATATGCATGGAGTGCTGCCAATGAGGGACCATGGCAGTGTACTCCGGTACACTCCATGTAGGCTCTACATGGAGCCTACACATATTTTATTGAATCCTGAGGATAGATTATAGTTGATGTCTAGAGTTTTGTATGTGGATTGTATGTGGGTTGTAGTGTGTGGTGCATAGCCTTCAGGTCAATGTTCATCAGACATTCTCTCTTATCTTTAAATAGTTTTATTTTTTTACAGTATAGGTAATTGTATTACTGTTTATAATAGTTGCACCTGACTGTTTACTAACACCTGTTCAGTGATATCAGATAGGATCGTGAAAGGAATATTTGTAGTTTTTACTGGCCTGTTAAAATATTCTGCTTACAGAATCTGATGAAATGGGAATTAAAAAAGAAGTGTCATTTGGCTAGGTGATTGATTTGATTTCATAGCCACGGTGGTACAGCAGTAGTGTTGTTACCTCACAGCAAGAGGTTCTCCCTTTCGATTCTCAGCTTGGCTTGGGAGTGCCTTCTGTGTGGAGTCTGCATGTCCTCCCCGCAGTTGGGTAGTGTTTTAAAAGACATGCGTGCGTAAATGGGTGTACCTTCATTGAAGGTTGGGCATTGAGCTGGCACCTTGGTGTTTTGTAAAAACCTACTGCCAATCATTACTGGACCGGAGTTCCACTGTGGCGACCCCTTACCGGGAAAAGCCGAAAGACAAACAAAAACAACATTGATTTGATTTCATAAAACTGTGTATATTACATTGAAAGTTGCATTTACATGAGTTAATACCTAGAAAATGTATCACTCTTTTTATTATACAATGTTTCTCTATGTTTAGCTATGACATACTAGAAATTATTTACTGTTCTATATTAAGGTATTGCACATCAGATTTACTTATTATGTCATACACACCTACTTGTGTTCCTAACAAATAGTAGTCATCAGTTGTGCAGTGCTGTGTGTGAAGTGGCAACAGTGTTACTACTGATGGCAGGATGCAGATAGAAATCCTCTTAATACTGGTTTACATTGTATATATACACACATATTAACTTATTTCTCATATTCTGTAGTTATATACAGATTTTTTTCTATTTATTTATATAAATTGCTTTTAAAGTTAAACTTTGACATCTGTGTAATGAAAGGCATGGTAGAGAAAAGCAATATTTCATATTTTAAGTGACTGAAATGTCTAACCTGAGTCACAGTAGGTGAAAGTTAAATGTGTCATACACCATGTCTCCTAAAGACAGGATAGATGAGGTTGTGTGTTTTCTGATGGAGGATCTGCCATGGAAACTAAGTGCTGACTTGCTGCAATGACATGACCTATAGGATGCAGGTGATCTGACAAATACAGACCTCACAGTGCTGCATGGACTGACATCTTGAGTAAGAGGTTCTGATATGTGTAGAGGAACACTGACAAAGCCTGAATTAACTCTGCTATGTTTGACCCCTGCTATCAGCATTATTTTCTTTAAGAAGAACTTGTAGTATGACATGCTATGCCCCCATTTGTCTGTACACTACCCCCATCATCGTCAATGTCCAAAACTGACTCTTATTTGAGTCTAGTATGTCCCATATAGTGAACAAATGGTGACAGACATAGGTGCAGTGTGTGTTACCATACTATAGATCAATATGATAATGGCATCACCCCTACTTTCTCTCATTTCTGTGCAGTGCTGGAAATCCTTGTGTACACCATGGATGACCCTGTCAATTTCTAGGTCACTGTCTGTAGCAGCCATTAAGCCTTAACTATGTCATGGCACATTTGGTACTGGGTAGCCAGTGCTTTACTTCTTTCCAGAGGTAGCTGTGACATATGCCTGCATATGGCATGTCTTTGTAAGGGTGTCACAATGGTCACTGTTAATTCTAAGTTTCTGCTGTCATC